>NC_080715.1:2907072-2959572 GCF_019097595.1 Hemibagrus wyckioides | reverse complement strand
CAGCTGTGTGATGCTCTTCTTCATCTCATCTTTCTCCTCCTCCAGCTGTGTGATGCTCTTCTTCATATCATTGTTCTCTGCTTGGAGGATGTTGTGAGTCTCTCGCTCCTATAACACAGACAAGAGCACTTGTAAATTTGAGCACTTGATTAAGGCTTAGTGACTTTTACACACACATTCAGACACTTTTAAATACTGACTCATTATTCATCAATATAGTCAGAAATCTATGGAGAAAAAAAGACTAAAATCTCTCTAAAAGGTGAGGAAACAAGCCCCCCCCACACACACACACATGTTTACCTTCAGTAACTCCTCCTCATGACTCTTAATCATCTCATCATACTTGGACTGGAGGATGTTGTGAGCCTCTTGTTCTTGCTTCATCTGATTGTTCTCCTCCTCCAGCTGAGAGATGGTCTTCTTCATCTCATCATATTTGGACTGGAGGATGTTGTGAGCCTCTCGCTCTCTCTCACACTCCTAAAACACACACATGGAGCACAAGAGGCGTAAATTCGAGCGCTTAACACAATTAAAGTCCTCATACTGTCACTAATGGAGCTGCTTAGTGCAAGGTTTTAGTCACTTACATCCGTGAGCTCATCACACTGCACATGTGTCTCAATGAGCTGGTTCCCCAGTTCCTCCACTGTCTCTCTCAGAGTCTCCACCTTTTCTGTCAGGTCAGACTTCTCCTTCTCCAGCTGATGGATGGTCTCCACATCCTGCTGATGTTTCTCCACTGTCTCTCTCAGAGTCTCCACCTTTTCTGTCAGGTCAGACTTCTCCTTCTCCAGCTGATGGATGGTCTCTACATCCTGCTGATGGTTCTCCTTAGCTTCAACCAAGGTGACCTGAAAGGACAACAATTACTCATGAGAATAGTCTAAATATATTGGTGGGGAAATGACAAAATGTCCCCAAAATCACACACACACACACACACACAGTGAGAAAGAGAGAGAGTTATTTAACAAAAGCAGCCATGTATTACTGAGGAGAAATGTTTACCTTCAGGAACTCCTCCTTGTGTGTCAGAGTCTTTATCATCTCCTCTTTCTCAGCCAGGAGGATGCTGTGAGCCTCTTGCTCTTGCTCTTTCTCCTAAAACACACACATGGAGCAAAAGAGGTTCACACAGTGCTTAAGGTTCACATCTGCAATGGGCCACTTCTGTGTGTGTCTTTATATCTGTATAATGTTAGAGATCATGATATAAGACATGTCTGAACCATAATGGTTTCATTGCTGAGCCTGTGACAGAGCTGAGAGTTTCATCTCCCATCTAATATCATGACCAGCCGTCACTGCTCTCTCCCCTCTGGCTCCAAGTGCAGGTGAGCTTCAAACTCCAGAGAGCAGGTATTTCCTATTCTGAATATTTCCCTAGGTATGGTACTCCCATTATTCTGAATCAGAGCCTTATCTCACCTACCTTGCTTTTCAGGTCACAGTCTCTGTGTGCCTCACAGAGCAGTTCCTCCAGCTCCTTCACTCTGTCCTGCAGCTGAATCTTGGACACCAACAGTTTCTGAATCACAAAAATAACTCTTTCAAATGGATGCTAGGACAAATTACAGCTTCATATTAAGAAAATATTCATAAACTTCTGTAAAGAGGAGACTAAATGTAGAATGTGTGATTAGTGTAAAGAAACATTGGAGTGTGAATGGTGTAAATATGAGCCTGCAGTTCTGCTGTTAGTAAGAGACTGGAAATGTACACTATAGGGTTAAAGTTAGGAGCAGAACAAACTTACCATCATCTGGTCTTTAACAACCTCTGTGTCAGGACCTAAAATAAAAAATAAAACAGTAGATCATCACACATCATCCTCTATTATTGAAGTGTTGAACTCCACACAAGCGATATTTTCATCACTTCTGATCCGGGTGAAGCTCTACAGCACAACTATTCCCACTTTTTCACGGGTCTCCAGAATAAAAACACTTTACTGATCTTCACTATCTACATGTCTACTGTGGGTTAAGGCTGAAGGACACACTGACAGATTTTATTCTACATTCATGAAGCTAAAATCCTCCATGTAGCTGGACAGAAAGAGAGAGTGATTTCACCCCTCAGGGCATCTTTCAAGCAGCGCGAGCGCCGGACACCATCTGGATAAGGGCTATTAACTTATGAAGAACTGAACAAATCTACTGAATTCATGTTTTTCTAAAGGAGAGAAGTAAACTTAGCACTGCATGGTTACACCAGGACTGAGAAATAGTTGTACCTTCGGTCGTGTCCTCGGGCTCCGCTGTCGTATCTTCGCTCCGTTTAACATAAGTGTAAATGCTGGCTGTCGCGGCTGCAGCTCCGGCCGCTAACAGCAGAGGGCGCAGTGGAAGACCACTAAATGCTCCAAAAAAGTTCATGATCTCTTCACTGTTCAAAGTAACTTTAATAAACACCTTACTCTCACAGCGTCCAGGAGATTTCTGAAAGCTCCGCCTACTTTTTTACGTTTTCAGATCTGTTCGAATTCTGCGCTATGACGTCACCAGCGAGAGCCGTCCAGGCGAGAAAACAAGTGCGGTCACGTGATACAGTAAAAAAAAAAATCACCGCGCAACCACCCTGAGTGCTGATTGGTCAGCAGTAACCAGGGGGAAAATCCATCATTTCCTGTACCAAGTGTCCCAAAATCGCTATTAAATTAGTGTTTGTGGTTCAAATTGAATGTAAATACATTGGTTAGAAAGCCAATAAAATTCCCTTTAATCTGATATAAATATAAAACACTGCTCTTTGTTAAGTTGACCGTCTGACCGTGTAATGACCAGTGCCATGTGTTTATTGTACAGCATCCTGTGTATGCGCGGATGGATACAGTTTCTATCGGTGCAAACTTTATTTACACATCACCACCCTACTCTGAGAAATTAGTTCCCAAAGTCAGCCCAAAATATTTGCTACAGCCAAAACGGTTATATATTCTGAAAGTAGAGATTACGACCTTTATATTGTTGTATATTATTTTCAGCTTTGCAGCTCGTATTTACATCTAAATCCACGCTTCCCGATCTTTAGACCCTGCGCGGTGTCCTCGATTAGTGAGAGAGTCGAGACGCCATTTTGTGTAGCTACTTTACCGAGACGCCATTTTGTGTAGCTACTTTACCGAGACAGGAGATAAATCCATTCATTAAATCGGGGAAATGTTTCAGTTATTTAACGAGTGAATACTGCATCAAATTATTTGATAAGAAAATATTTTTGATATATATACATATTATATATATATATATATATATATATATATATATATATATATATATATATATATGCACACACAATTATTCACCACTGTTTTTCTTAATATGTGTACTGTTTTCATTTTGTTTGTTTAAATGAAATGAATATCATAGGTCACGATTGTAGCAAGTGTAACGGAGGTCAGCGGTAGGAGCTGTGCAGGTAAACTTCACTCCCCTGATCTCAACAGGTGTACTGGCTGACTGAATGATGTTCTAGTGGCTGTAGTACTGGTCCTGACTGATTCACCCGAGTTAAATCATCCGATTCTGCATATTAACTCATGATTCATGAGTCCGAGGTCTAAATTAATAACCCGATTCTTATTTGTCCTATGGCTGTCACCGTGTTCATTAACTGATTCAGCTGATTCTGAGCTGACTCGCGGATCCGGTTCATTGACTGATTCAGCTGATCCTGTGAATATTTTCCAGATTGTGTTTTATATCAAATTAAAGACAAAACATTGATTACAGTGGAAAAGCCAGAATTTCTTCTTGCCTCTGGCATGATCCCAGAATGTATGAATCCTGGAAGGCAGGAAATGTCATGAACTTCATACATCATATAGAGACATGTTTATTAAATCTACAACAGTTATGAAGTGAAACCTTGTCTTTGAACTGTAATGCCTAAACCTGACAACTTGAGTGTTTTAATGCTAATTCATATCATTTACTTGATGTATACTCACTGTAACTGAAACTGTGATACCAAATATATAACTACACCGCAACATGATTCACTGAAAATGTGCTTTGAAAATGTGATTTATTAAAAATATCAGCTATAAAGTATTTACAATATTTTACAAAACACCTTTATTAATTGTTTATGTTATGTGATGTTTTACATGTTTAAAATGGTCTAGATGACTTAATGGTTATTCGTGAAAATAAAAAATAAAACGTACTGACTTTCTACTTAAAAATCTCTTGTATAGAGTGGTTTTATGTTAAAAACAACATCCATTGGAATGCAAAGTTTGAAGGCAATATCTCTTCTAGATCAAAAGCTATAGAAATTTAAAGGCAATTTTTACTGACCCGGATTCACAAACTCATGTTTTGCGTTTCTCAAAGGCATTTACATAGAGCAAAAATTCTCTAAAATGGTATTTTTTTCAGATTTCAAATGCTCATAACGTTTGATCTACATAATAAGAAAAATACTAAGCTGAAAATTTGATGGTGGTTGCTACATCAATATTTCTTATTATATACAGTATATTGAGCTCAATAAATAAATAAAGCAAACGGTAACTGAAATAAATAAAAAGTAATAAAGTAAATAAAAAGTAGATCAACAACAAGATGAAGACTAATAATTACAATTACGACTAACCATAATAATTATAGTTTATTATACTCACTATTATATACACTGTGTGTGATAGAGCTGGGGGATCATAATAATAATAACAACAACAACAACAACAATAATAATAATAATAGTTATTATTATTATTATCATTATTATTATTATCATTATTATTATTATTATCATTATTATTATTATTATGCATACATTTGAGTCAAAATCCAAAGCTAACTCTTATAGTTTAAAGTGAATCTCGGTGCCTGTCCTCAGCATGAGGCCATCATTCTGGAAAGCAGTGTGACAATTACCCAAGAAACACAGACACTCATGAATAATAAAATGGCAAATAAAGATTTGTTTAAAAAGATATGTGAAATGAGGAGAAGAGGAAAGGACAGAAATATGGGCTTTCTTTAGCACAGGTCACTACCAGAAACAAAACTATGAGTCTTTGGCCTTCTGTAACATAACCATCACAATCTGACTATTTATCTTTCACTGGAGATTTAAAAATAATGTATTTCCAACATTATTTACATTTACACTTTACTGCATTTGGCAGACGCTCTTATCCAGAGTGACATAGAAAAGTGCTTTGAAGTCTCTATCAATGAACACATCCACACTGGTTAGTTAGGCCATTTCCTTTTCCAGTAGGAATTGGCCCCTGTCCACAGTGCCAAAACTACTCAAAACTGGTTTGCTGACCGTGGTATTACTGTGCTTGACTGGCCAGCCAACTCACCTGACCTGATCCCTATAGGGAATCTGTGGAGTGTTGTGAAGAGGAAGATGAGAGACACCAGACCCCGCAATACAGATGAGCTGAAGGCCGCTAACAAAGCAACCTGGGCCTCGTGCATTAACAGTAATTTGTGCAAAAGGAGCCCCAAACAAATATTAAGTGCATAAATGAACGTACTTTAGTCAGAAGTTTTCTAGTTTTTCTGTATTATGAATCATTTCTTTGATTATCTTATGAAACATTCTGATATTTTGAGGATTATTGATTTTCATTCATTTCCCATAAACACACTCCTAAACCTTGTGAAAAGCCTTCCCAGAAGAGTTGAAGCTGTTATAGCTGCAAAAGGTGGGCCAATGTAGTACCCTCAACGTCTGTGAATGGGGAAAATAATGTTCAATAAAAAGACAGGAACCGGAGCTGCTGTTTCACTGCCCGTGTCTGTATTGACTGAGCACCACGCGGCCCTCCCCCCACAGGTGAATACTCTCAGGGAACAGTAATCAATAACAGAGCAACAGACATAATTAATCATAAATATAAATGAAGATAAAAGAAACAAAGATAACACTTTCAACATTTGAAATATTTTCCATAATATATACATTATATTTAATTCTATGTCCACCACACTCTCCCCTTCAACAAAAATGTCGTCCTGACATTTCTTTTCTAAACAAAACAGTTCCTCAGGTTGAATTGTTCCCACTTATGTATATGCTGTGCAATTACCCAAAGTTCATCAATAAAGACTTTTTGTGTGGTACTAGGTAAGTCCATGTGATAAATTTCTGCATTTCGTATGGTGTGGACTGAAACGCTATTGTGTCTGAATGACGGTGTACCCAGGTAATCGTATGTGAATGTCTTTGGTGGCCTCCTTCCTCTCCTAGGCCATCTGTATCCCTGTCCTCCTTCACCGATACCTTCACCCGGAACTGCATGAACATCAGACATACCTCCAGATTCTCCAACTGATTGTTCCTCCTCCATAACATCTACTTCCTGTTGAGGTACCCATTTATCTTGCATTTGGACTTTTGTCCCATAATCATTTACCATCACATCTGAATCAGTTGTTTCTCTTTCCTTTTCAGGTTGTCTGGACTGAACAGCAGGTAGGTTTGTGTTATCTAACTCACTGTTTTGATCTGCAGGTTGCTGAGACTGGGGGACAGGTAAGTAGTAGAATTCAGAATCTTCTTCCTCTTCTTCTGGACTTGACTCATCCCTGTCTACTAGTCTTGGTTCTTTGATGATTTTCTTTGTCCTTGACTCAGTTCTGAGGTCAACCTCCAACAGTAAGTAGTCACCAAGAAGCAAGAGATCAGAATCTCCCTTTCCCTTGTTCTGGTATCACTTCGTAAATTGGACCCTCTTAACACCTCTGGGTGTTAAGTTTTGCACTAGCACATGATCTCCAGGACACAAGATGAAGCTCCTCACCTTCCCATCATAATTCTTCTTATTTCTTTCTGCTCGATTTCTTTGCAGTTGATTTTGAATGTGATATATTCTATATCTAGGCACGTTCTGTCCAGGGCTGACTGCGGCCCTGTCATCATTTGTTTTTGACCTCATCTTATTACCATGATATCCTTTGTTTTGTCCTAGAATTTCTTTCTGTTCTGTTTTGAGAACACGTGCTGAACACAGACACTCAGTGACAGTTCCTTCTTCCGTATCTTAGATAGGCCTTTTCATAATAAACTAACAAAACTGCCAGTGAACACGTCAACCACCACGTCTGTTTCTGCCGACGTCTTTTGTTTAGCTATAGATAATAATAAAGATTATAACTTTCTTCTGTATAAATACTCCCTGTTTATCTCATTAAATTTCAAAGAGTTCTGCTATTCGATCACTGTCTCTGCGTGGTTCTGTAGCATCTCTTCCCTAAATTCAGCTCTAGAGGCAGCGGCAGCAGCGTGACTCAGGATTTTCTCTGAGTGAGTTTGAAAATTCTAACAGAATGCTTCCTGCATTTCTTCCTTCCATTTCCTAACATCTCTTTGTGGTCAGTAGTTCATGATTCAAGGGTCAAGCCAAACAATAGATCCACAGGTAGTCTTGGAGACCTTCCGAACAGAAGATAAAATGGCGAAAATCCTGTGACTTTAGACTTAAAATGTATATTATTGTAGTTTACCTGGCTGAGAACTTTTAGTTAGAGAGCTATTATAACAGCAGATATTTTTAGAATGCTGCAGGAATGGTATTTCACATGGACTCATCCCCATTTAAAATGTATCCCCAAAAGTCCCTCGACTTCTCAGCCCAGAAAGTGTTTCAAAAGAATAATGTCTGAGGTCATGGTAATATTTTCTGCACCAGGCCACCACTTGAGGCTCTCTCTCTCTCTCTCTCTCTCTCTCTCTCTCTCACACACACACCTAGACAGGTGATTCAGTCTCTATTCATTGAAGATTTGACCTATGATGATGATTCTTTTGGCTTCTACATGATCCAATGATCCATTGCCTATTTTTTTTATTAAAACAGACAAAGTGTGTGTGTGTGTGTGTGAGTCCCTGATGATTTTGTGTCTAGGAGGAGGAAGAAGAAGAAGAAGAAGAAGAAGAAGAAGAAGAAGAAGAAGAAGAAATAATAATAGTGTCATGAACAGCTGGACAGTTCCCTGCCATGCCTGGAGAGGGCCCTGACAGGTGAACCTTGGAAGCCTGCTTCTTTGTTTGTATTTTGTGCCATGCCTTTCCCATTGTTCTCCTACTCTGTTGTGTCACCTGTTCCCAATTAACCTTAATGTGTAGCCCTATAAATAGGGATCCTTGCGTACCTGGCATTGTTGAATGTTCCATGTTCTGGTTAAAGTCATGGTGGAATTTATGTTAGAGGTTTTGTTTGTTTTAGTTTAGTTAGTGTTGTGTTAGTCTAGTGATTAGGTTCATCTTCCTCATGTTTGTCTGTCTATGTCAATAAAGCAGTACCTCGTGGTATCCTGCGTATGGGTCTGTCTCTATGGCGTGCCGGTGCACGCACCACCACGGAAGTCTGGGTTCAAGCCCCGCACAGGGTGGGGGCGTCTGGATGTGACAAATAGTAACAAAAATATCAAAAGAATGAACTTTATCTCATTGTGAAGAACTGAAAGTTGGCAAGAACCAGCAGAACACTATAGTGTACATTTTACAGATACTACATTATTCAGACTGTTTAGCTATTGATACAGAAACAGAAAGAAATTCTTACACAGAGTTTATAATCAATTCCAATGTGAATGACAAAAGTCATTTAACCCTTGTATGGTGTTTTCATTTTTTATCAAATGATTTGCCTTGGGTCATTTTCTGTGAAGATCATATATCAGAACACATTTTCAATGACCACACACTGTACATCCCCCTACACATTTATATTACATACAGGATGTTTGGGCAGAGGCTAATACAAATGTGGAACTTGTAGGTCCTGTTTACCTACACTGTCCTCCTCCTGCCTGGGCCTGCTGTTTCTGTGTGTGTGTGAGAGAGAGAGAGTCATCAGGACAGTCACCATTGATGAGCAGCTGATGCCATTTAGGGGCCGTTGCACCTTTAGGCAGTATATACCATCTAAACTTGCAAAATATGGTATAAAGATCTGGGCTGCCTGTGATGCCACTTCCTCATATGATTGGAACTTACAAGTCTACACAGGGAAACCTGATGGAGGAGCCCCTAGGACAGTTGTCCTGAACATGACTCAGTGGACACATGCGACAATTTTTTTTAACCTCACACAAACTGGGACAGGAACTCCTAAAGAGGAAGCTGACCATGGTGGGAATGCTATGAAAAACAAGTCTGAGCTCCCACCCCAACTGCTGACTACAAAGAACAGGCCTGTCAACTTTTCCAAGTTTGTGTACATGGCTGACACATCTCTGGTATCCTATTGGCCAAAGAAAGGCAAGAATGTGGTACTTATGAGTATGCTGCACAGGGATGGGATAATCTGTGGCCAGGAGCATCAAAAACCAGAGATCATGATGGATTATAATACCACAAAAAGAAAGGTGGACAACATGGACAAGCTGGTGACTGCCTACAGCTGCAAAAGGAGGACCCTACATTGGTCAATTGTGATATTCTTTGACATATTGGACATCTCAGCGTATAACGCCTTTGTCATTGATGGCACTGAACCCAGAGTGGAACAGAGGGAAGCTCCAGAGGAGACAACTCTTTCTTGAGGAACTGGGAAAGGCAGTGGTGAGACCTCAAATCCACATGAGAAGACAACATGTTCCAAGAACCCCAGCCTCAGCAGCCATCATGAGAAGGATTCACGAGGAGAATGCTGGTGCCCCATCAAACCGACCTACAGAACCACAATTTGCATTGCCTGAAGTGTGTGATGCTGCTGACACTCATGCCTTGCGAGAGTGAGGTGTAAATGTTAGGTGTTAAGTAAAATTGCTGATCTTCTCAGTATTCTAGGTTGCAGCCATCAAACAACAAAAAGAAGCGCTGTGAAGTGTGTTGACCCAAGATGAACAGAAAAACACAATATGCATGCATCAAGTGCAAGAAGTACTGTATGTGAATAAAACCTTAATTAAATCTATCAGATAAAGTGATCATGTCTTTTCAGAAGACTGTGATTAAACTTCTTGATTTTGGGGAAATAGACTTTCAGCAGAAGGACTGAAATCTCAGATTTCATTAAAATGTCTTCATTTGTGTTCTGAAAATAAATTAATTTCTTAAGGGTTTGGAGCGACATGCAAGTGAGATGAAGACAGAATTTTCATTTTTGGGAGAAATATCACTAACTTTTGACTGTTTATTTCTTTTTCCCCAAGTATTATGTACCATTGGTTATATAAAACCAGATGCTGGTAAAGTATTATACTTGAGATTTACTGTTAATGTTGATCAACATTTTACCAAACCCCGAAAATTTTGATTGAATGTGTCAGATAATAAAGATGACAATAAAGTATTTGATATACAGAACCTTATCAGAACCTGATTTTTAAAATTTCACCTTTTTCATCTTTTTTCTTTATAGACTCTTACATTTAGACATTTACCAAAGTAAAATCCTGATGTTGCTTTTATCACTTAAAAAAAATGTTTGGGATAGCACCAGAATGTAAAAATCACAGGTAAATTAAAAATAAGAATTAAGCACAAAACTGTTTGAATATAAATAATTATACTGTCCAGTTGAGATGCCTCAAAACACATATACACACACACACACACCCCCATGTGGGGCCAGTCCAGTACCCACTGATAAACCTATAATGGGCCCTTGTATATACCACACGGGCTTCACAAAGTGGGACCAATATGGGCCTCATGTAGGTTGCCCAGTTGGGCCCCACATTTGCCCCAGTCAGAATATATGTGGGATTCATATGGGCTAATTTAGAGGGGGCCCACATGGAACCTGCGGACAAACCCATCTGGGTTTCAAGCCCATATGGGGCCCACATTGCAAACCTTGCAATGTTTGCTGCGTTGATTATGTTATTACACAATCATTCGCGAGAACTCCAGTCATTATGACCCTAATGGCGAGGCATATACAACTGCTTGCCGATGCCCGTTAAAAATTAAGTATCAAAATTCAGGTTGAAAAAAATTCAGGTATTAATATTCAGGTTGACAAAATACAAGCCTTCAAATTTAGGTTGACAAATTCAGGATGATAAAATTCAGGTCTTAACATCTGGGCTATTACAGGAAGAACAATGGATTGCTGATGTCTCGGGCCCGTGTCGCAGGGCACTTTAAAGTGTGCATCCTGCTCCCTGTGCAGTTTACTTTGCAGGGAATCACTTGGCAATTGGAACAAGGCTCTTGTAATTAACCTGCAGCGGAGAAACGGCTCTGAGGAACATTGCACAAGGGTTGCGGGCTGTGAAGACAATGGACCAAGGGCCGTTGCTTTGGCTGTTCTGTCAGTTGAAAAAGGAATTCTCAGTACTATAAATACTACTGTGGTAATTGACCGTTTTGCTCAAGTCCAGTCACGGAGATACTCTCTGATGATTCCACCCTCAAAGAAATAGGATAGAAAAGTCACCAAGAGCATGAAGTAGACAAGATATAAGCAGCAAGACAGATGAGAGAATGAGAGAGGAGAGAAGAGAGGCTGAAAAAAAAAGAAACAAAGACTAATACATCCAGTAGTGCAGCATAAATGAGGAATGAAATAAGAGGTTGAAGTATAATATAGATTATTGTAAAATAATAAAAAAAGGACCTACCTGACACTGCTTCACACACAAGCTGTAAAAGAGATATTACATGGTATACCTGTGAGAGAGAGAAAATGTAATGAATTAAATGAGCTCCGTTTTAGTAGCAAGACTCCAAAATTATGGGAGGAGTCAGAAAAAAGACTGAATGAAATTTTCTAAAGTTGCGTACTGTTTGTGTCTATTATTAAACCATATTACATAAAAATGCCCTTACAAATCGTGTTATTCTTGTTTAACCTCTCTCCCTAATTATCCCCTGATGTTTCACGCTCAGTCCCTGATGTTTTCAAATCCTAGAAACACCCCTGCAATTGACCAAGGGGTAAGTTAAATTAGTTTTATCTAGTATCCAGGATTATTAATTGACAGGACAGTAGGAGTCATTTTAGTGTACTGTTAATTTTTTTTTGTCTTTTTTGTGTCTTCGGCACAATGGTAGTCAATAAGTGCAGTTACGTTCTTTTTTTAGGCTGATATTAGATTAAAATAACTCGTACTACCCTGTTAGTTAATAACACTAACTTACCCCCTGGTCCATTGTCTTCACAGCCCGCAATTCCTTTGCAATCTTCCTCAGAACCGTTTCTCCGCTGCAGATTCATTACAAGAGCTGCGTTCCAATCGGCAAGTGATTCCCCTCCAAGTAAACTGCACAGGGAGCAGGATGCACACTTTAAAGTGCACAGCAACATGGGCCCAGAAATCTGCAATCCATTGCTCTTCCTGTAATAGCCCGGATGTTAAAGCCTGAATTTTTTCGACCTGAATTTGTCAACCTGAATTTAAAGGCTCGTATTTTGTCGACCTGAATATTAATGCCTGAATTTTTTCAACCTGAATTTGAGGTTGAAAAATAATGAAAGTTGTATTTTTTTGGAAATGCTGTAAGGATTTTTTCATTCAGATCAAATTGCAAAACAGAAAATTTCAAACTTCTTTTTTGTGACAAGTTTTTATTCAGGTCATGTGATTCAATATGCTATTTTATTTCTGGAATTTTGGCACTATTATACTTCCATACCCACAGCATAATCCACCAGACTTTACATTTTGCACAGTGCAGTCAGGTAAATACCCTTCTCCTGGCAACCGCCAAACCCAGACTCATCCATCAGATTGCCAGACAGAGAAGCGTGATTACTTACTCCAGAGAACACGTGTCCACTGCTCTAGAGTCCAATGGTGGCTTAACACCACTGCATCCAACACTTTGCATTGTACTTTCTGATATATGTCTTCAGGACTAGAAATAATAAGTAGGCCTCAAGGAGTGGCCACCACAGTACAGCAGAATAACAAAATGAAAAACTGGTACCAAGTGGAGAGGGCTGCCCCTCAAGTTTCCCTTATTGTTGAAAACAGGTTTGAACCTAAGTTTCAGCTCTAATGATTTTGAAGGCAGAACAGGTAAGAGAATAGATGCCCACAGAGAACCTGAGAGAGGATTTAAACACTCTCTGTAGAATTGGTCAGGTTGTTAAACAGACGCTGGTTAATTGTGTTCATGTGATCCTTCACCCACTCGACACTGGGATCTGCACACAGCTGATGACCGTTCTTCAGGGTAAAGCTGCAGAGGAGAGAGAAGATTTACATCAGTGTGAAACTGCAATAAAATCAGAAAATCAGACACTCTGACACGCCCCAAACCTCCAAGATAATATAAAGTTAGATTCGGTTACACACAACCATAAAGAAACAATAGACAAGAAAATACTAACTTTTTTATTTATTAAAAATAATTAGAAAAAAATTAAGAAACTTACATGACTCCAGGTTTTTCACACTGAATATCTGTTTTTTCATACGCTGTAATGACTCTTACAGGGATTGTTTTTTTCTGAAATCTGAAACAGCACTGATCTGGTCCTTTTGCATCTGTGTGAAAACATTTCTGCATTTAGTTCTGTGATTAAATGTTCAATAAGAAAATATTTGACACTTTTATATCTAGTATCAGATGCAGACTGTTGTAGCTATTAAACTGTATTATGTCACAGTTGAATTCTGGACTCTGATTGGTCAGAAGGTGTTGATTAGTTTTCTATAACAGCAGCTCTGACAGTAGTGCAGGTTTATATTAATGCACTGATTCTCATTGTTTCCATAGAAACAGTCATAATAATAATAATAATAATAATAATAATAACAATAATAAAATTAAATAAGTGCAGCTTTCTTGGAGTTAACATTAATTCTGTGGAGTTCAAACTCAGATCTCAGATCAGATCACACATCACCCAATACACAGAGATAATAATAATAATAATAATAATAATAATAATAATAAAAATTAAATGTGCCTAATTATTCACACAATGAGAACATTATTGTTTTTGTAGCTTTGAAAAGAAGTATAAAAATAGTCACAATAACTAAAACATTTAATAATGATTATCATCAATATTATCATTTAATAAAGAAAATGTATTTTATT
Source organism: Hemibagrus wyckioides (assembly GCF_019097595.1). NCBI lineage: Eukaryota > Metazoa > Chordata > Actinopteri > Siluriformes > Bagridae > Hemibagrus > Hemibagrus wyckioides. The sequence continues at coordinate 2,945,592 of NC_080715.1, read as the reverse complement.
GTATATAATAATAAATAATACGTTTTCCACGTGACTAAAACGATGCCATTTTCTAACTTCATGACATTATAAAATGTGACATCCAAATATCTGACATCATGTGAATGATATGAGATCAAATATGAAGAAAAGGGTGTGTGTGTGTGTGTGTGTGTGTGTGTGTGTGTGTGTGTGTGTGTGTGTGTGTGTGATGTGAGTATACAATGTCATGTAGTAAGGTCATTAGATTTTGACGTGGAGTGTAGGAGCTTCATAGTAAAGGAAATGAAAGAGAAGAGTGGGGGAGGGGTGGACAGGAAGTCAGTTAGGTCATGGTTTAATTTGTTAAAGCTGCTTGTGTCTAATGGAGAGTACAGGCTATAGCCATCAGGTTCGATCCCACAGAAGATCTACTGCAACACAAACTGCTGAATAAGTAACTGGTGTTTCTGATAGAAAGGATTCAGATCACACAGAGCAGCACAGCTCACTGCATATGGAGCTGCAGAGTGTCAGAGTGACCATGCTAACTCCTGGACATCAACCAAAGACAAACAATGGATATCAGGAAGTGTGTATGATGTATAATGTTTTCTATTACATCATGTGGACCACTGGTTAATTTCCAGCATCATGTATGACAGTATAGATTGTGTGCAGAGTAGCTAGTTACTGTATGACCGCATAACTAAAACGTTGAGCCAGAAGGTAACACAGACTCAATGCCATCCTGAAGTTAGGGCATCCTGGGATATTTCCTAATGAGAGTGGCCTCTTCTAGGAGGAAAATTAAAACAGCCACATTGTAAGGAAAGGAAACACTGTTGACTTGGCCTCCAAATTCCCCGTGATGCTCCATGTGTAAATGATCTCACTGTAAAATGGTGAGGATTTGCAAGTTGTTTGAAGATGGCCTGATAACCCTTATAACTCAATGAGTCAAGTCAGGAGTCAAGAGTCAAAAAGCTTTTATTGTCATTTCAACCATATACAGTTGGTGCCGTACAGAGTCAAAGGAAGAAATTCTTTCTTTTAATCCCAGATTTGTTGTTATTCCATCCTCACCAACATCTGTTGGGTCGTGACGTTTTGGCTAAACAGTTAAACTGTTGTTCATCTTGTCAAGTAGGACGTCTTTTTCTCATTACTTCAACTAATCTCTGTTTTTCTTCTGTTATGTGTACATCTGACACGACTGAGAACTGTGACAACCTGAAAATACCCATCAAACCTTCCAAATGGTGGGCCACACACTCCAACCAGACTGCTAATCGTGTAGGCTAAGCTTATTAGCTGATGTAACAGGTAGACTACCAGACAAATTATAAATGAATAAATAGGCCTAAATGAACCCTCAAAAACTCACTAGTAATACACCATCTATTCTACCACATCCCAGACAAATATAAAATTGGCTTACACTTTAAAAAAGGGACAACAAGAGATACACAACATTGAATTGCACAGCACTTACATATTGTTGCTCGTTTGTTGGTTTGATTTTAACTATTGTAATTGCTTTGGATGAAAGTGTGTTTGCCAAATGATGAAGTTAATGTCATGTAAATGTAATTCTAGCCAACCTGCTATTTGTGAACATTAATTTAAAAACTTTTACCATTTAACACCTTTTTGAACATAATTTCCAAAATAAGTCCTAAAAAATCTCATTATTGCAACACTGTGAAAACATCAACACTGATAGAAAAGCAAATACATTTTCACAGTTTTACAAATGGATTATTAATAGTCATGCACAGTTACTTGAAGTTCTGAAATAATATTTATTTTTAATTTAACAGTTTTTTAAATTTTGACTGATTTCTCTCATTACTGCAACACAGTACACAATTTACAACCATATTTTTTAATATATATTTTGAAGAAACCTGACATTTTTTCAAAATGACGTGACCAACCTGAGAGAACATCATTTTAAGATTCTGCACATGCATTTAAAATCAAAGTGCTATATTTCTATTTAAATTAACATCTAATAAACATCGGTTTCGGGAATGAGGTTAATTATTTCGGTGATGATAAGTATACTAGTCTGAGATTTATACTGAGACTTGTATACTAGTCTGAGATAATGCAGAAAGAAACAGATAATATTTGCACAATCATGCGTTCAAGTTCAAAACGTTTTATTGTCCAGTGCTTCGAAAATACAAAAGCCAAAAAAAAAAATTAAGAAAAACATTAAAACAGGAATAAACAGGACAAACGTTTACCTAAAAACCATGAACCATTTTACCATGGCACTAAAAAATAACTGACCACTGTCTTTTTTTCTTTTCATGTTGCTTCTTAGTTAGCTCTTACCAGTTTGTTTTCGTTTTTGATTCCTGAAAGCGGAAAGCAAGCATTACATTAAATTAGTCTCATAACATGGGGAAAAACATTTTATGTATACATCAAATAGTATAGACTTGATGCTTACTCTGTGTGTGTGTGTGTGTGTGTGTGTGTTCTATACTGGGCCTGAAGTTGTGGGGTGGGGTAGAGCTTAATTTTAATCTTTGAAATGAATTGAAAAATAAAGTAAACAAGAAAATAAAACAAACAAATTAATAACAGAAGAACAAATAACTGTTTATTTATTATGTAATTAAATTACTAAATTATAACAAAATTGTGCAGCAAATTTATTAGGCTGCTGTCACTGCTGTCAGAATCACATGACCTACATGCATTAGTGGGGTGGGAATTTCCCCCAGTATGACCAGTACACTCAATCCAGCACCAAAGTTCTGTTATAGTAGTGGCTAAAGGGGTGTGTGTGTGTGTGTGTGTGTGTGTACTCTCATGTACATTTCCTAACACTTTAGGGTGTTTATTGCTAATTACACCTGCTGTAACATCTCCAAACCTATCCTCTCTCTCTCTCTCTCTCCTAACCTCCCTCTTCTGTACTCCTCCAGCAGTTCTGGGTTTCTGTAGAATTTTTCCCTGAACTTTGTCACCCTGGCCTTTGCTAAAGCTTTTTTCACACTTGCTGATTGTCTACAATGAAACAAATCATAAAGCAAAATATCAACATTCAGGAAATTTGAAATTAATATTAAATTCATAAGAGATATTTAAAGTTCTCTTTACCACAACTGGCCTTAAATGGTTGTGGTGTATGAGAATGGTGTTGCAGAGGATGAGGTGCCTCAGGTTGTTTTGCTAACAATAGAGAAGCTATGATGGCTTTACTAATTTTTTCTCAATGCATATATTAAGATCTCAATAGAGTACATTTTCATAAAAAAATTGTAAATCTAAAATTTTTGTGTTGAAATTACACATTGTGCAAGGTAGAGAACAGTATTGTCTTTATTCTGATGCTTTTTTATATTACTAAATTACACTTTTTTTATTTAAAATCATTAGTGCCGTGGTGTTTCAATGGTTTCGTGAGAATCACCCATCTATTGTTAGCTGCCATCACTTAATTCACTCCGAGACTAATAATGTCCTGAACTTTTTGAAAGTATGTGGACTCATTACTATTAGGAGCACTTCTGTGCAATTTCATGTACAATCCAAGACTGTACTGCTCTTGTGCCAACAGACTACATTAAAACATTTGAAACAACTTCAACTATTTATATTTTACATTCACTCAAGCTACAAGAACGTTTACTACATTACCCCATGGGAGATATTAATCATTAAATAACACACAGGACACATGTACATATCGTATGGCATTTTGCACATACCCTTATAAAATCCGACAACATTGAAAATAGTGCAGCGTGAGCTCAGCATTAAGGTGTAAATTGTGGGCGGGGCTTATTAATTTATATTGAAGGTTCTCATTGGAAGGTAGCTCTGCCAAGATCTGTGACAGACACAGGTGCTGTCATCCACAAAGCTGAGGTCACATTGCTAGCAATCTCATCTACCCTCCTCTGTCATTCTCAAACAGTGGTGGTAGGTGGGCTCTGGAATTGCCAGTCAGAGCTTTAAACTCCCACTACCCCTTTGATTTTCTGGAGCTAACCGAGACCTGGATGTCCCACAGGACACTGCTACACCAGCTGCTCTATCCTCTGCCTATGCTTTCTCTCACTCACAACAAGAATTAGGCAGGGGTGGTGATACAGGTCTGCTGTTGTCATGGAGATGGTGTTTCACACCTCTCCCCTTGTCTCATCTAATCATCTGTTCTTTTGAATTCCATGCAGTTTCAGTTACTTCTATAATCAACATCATAGTCATACACTCCCCTCCTGGTATTAGGTTACTGGATTGCTGTATAACATTAATAACGTTAATATAGACTCATCCGTCCGTCCGCTTAGCTAACTAAAGCATAACTAGCCATGCATGACATAATTAAGATAATGACAGATTGATTCACATACACAATAAAATCCTTTATTATTGCGAGCTAACATTATATTTCATATTAAAGAAAATGGCCATTATGATTATCACAGGACGTGCTAACCTCTACGTGTTTGCTAATGAATTCTATGAATTCTTGTAAGACAGATCTTTAGTAAAGTACAGAAAAAAATACTTTATGAATGATTCATTATTTTCTAAAATAATGAATTAGAAATAAGATTTCTGAATTATAACTATTTGTTTCTTGTTTTGCACAGGTGGATTATGGAAGTATTCCATTGTGGGTGTGTCTTTTAGTACAATAGTTTGTTTTTTACACACACTTCTCAGCTTTCTCTGTTCAGCAACATGGTTTGTAAGTTTTACCCATGGGGTAAGTGGGTAACATATTCCCTGTTCAGGTGAAAGTACCAGGTTCGAGTCCTGGTGGGGGTAGCATTGACGGTTACTTTCTTATCATCTCCTGTGTAATAATTCGGAGTATCCATCAAGTTATGGGACTTTTAGTTTGAAAAGAGCCGTGTACACCTTACGTTAACTAGTGTAGAGAATTGTTATGTGCACATACTGATTTGTCAGTGCTTTTCCACTATTCAACGGGCGTGGCTCGGTAAAGTTGAGGATTGTTGCAAAGGAAAGCATAGCGGGACGGTGTGTTTGGACTCCAGCTGATCTTTCTGTAACTCTGCTCCTGAAACAACTGTGTATTTGTTTTGGAGTTGTGTTTATACAAAAACATTTTGTTCAGATATTCTTTTCATCCGAAGTTTGTTTCCTGAGTTTACAAGACAGGTGTATATAGGACAGAACATCAGGGTAAATGGGAAACAGGTGACACAGTGGGAAAGCAGAACAACAGGAAGGGCGTGGCACAACACACATGAACAACAATGACAAAGCAGGCTATAATGAAACACCTGAAATGCCCCCTCTGGTGGTCTGACAGGGAAGTGTCCCAGTAGCGCCAGACAACTAGAAGATGGAGGAGAAATATTTATTTTTATTTATGAATATAAATGTATTAATAGTAAAAATATTTTAAAAGTATTAAAAGTAAGTTTTAAAAAAATCTTTACATTTTACATGCGAGTGATATAGATTCATTCTCTCTCTCTCTCATAATGAGGGTTTAATGGAGTGCAGATGAAAAGTGGAGTACAGTGCTTGGTGTGTGGAAGGCACGTCCGGAGCGGGGTTCGAACCGAGAACGTTGCCTAGCGCTCTGATACAAATACTGAGAAGAGAAGTCAAGGGATGCCTTTAGTAATCCGAGACCTCTAGAAATTACCTCTCGCCGCGCTATGCGCTTCGATACAGCACACCACCCTAACTCCAGCACAGACTGTGTCCGCACGCGGAGTGAAGGGATTCTGAGGTCTAAATAGCGACGCATGCAGGTGCCGCGAGCTGCGCTAATTGCTGGCACGTGAGCCGGAGGCTATAAGGGAGCGTGCTGGTGGCCGCGGGTTTGCCTGAGAAGGCACCGGCGACGTTACAGTAGATTTTTATTGTACGACTTTCAATCTGCAGCTTCCATAAATTAATAGTCAATGTACAGCATAGTCATACAGAGTGTTGAACTTTAGTTGTTTTCTTTTTTTAGTTCTTGTTTCTCTATCCAGGAGATTATTCTGCAAAAATGAGCAGCAGGTCAAAATTATTTGTTGCATTCTATTTCCATGTTTTAGTTCCAAGTCCTTTAATATTTATAGATATAATAATACTGAAAAACTCACCAATTAATGGATGAACAAGATCAGTAGCTAAGGGAGATACACTCATGAATATTAATGAGTCTCCTCCTGCCATCCTATGGTTTAGAAATTTGTGACAAATCCATCTGATGTTTGTAAAACCACAAAGTGCAGGTGGAGTGAAACGGAGAGCTTGAATTCTCCTCCACTGTACAGTTTCACACATAACACACACAGCCAGCTAAACATTTCACCCAAGATTAACAGCATAGTGCTAACAAGTACAAATACAGTAAAGACATGAGCTTTCAAAGTCTCAGTTTATTTCAAATGATTTAAAATACAGCAGTAAAATTAAATTATTACATCTATTTCAGATTTCAGATTCTACATTTAAACACCTCCTGTGGTTTATTTGTTTGTTGAAGCCCTGAATATTCTATCAATATTTCCAGATATTACATTATTTTGATTTCATTGACAAGGTGAGCTGAAGTCACATCACTTTAATAAACTTTTGAACTGTTCAGTGCAAAAGTTTACAAAGAATATGAATCTTTTAATCTGCAATATTTCATGAATGATCTGGAATAAAACAATATCAGCTCTAACTGATCTGATTCACTCCTACAGAGCACTGAAGTGGCAGGAACTTTAGAGGAGATTCTTTAGATGCAACACCTAGATATGGCAGTAATTTGTCAGTAAATGTGTGTGTGAAAGTGTGTAAGTGTGTGTTAGTGGGTCAGAGAATGACAGCTTTCCTCTGTCCCAGTCCAGTTTCACTCTGATCCTCTGGCATTTCTGTGCTACTGGGTGGAGAGTGAATATCTGTGGTGAAGAAACTGCGTTATATTTACTATATTCATACTCCACACACCAGATTCCACTTCTGGAGATTATCTTCCCCTTCCTCTGAGCAGATTCTGTCATCACACCCACATCCCAGTCTGTACAGTCTCCAACTTCAGCATCCCAGCAGTGTGTCCCTGAGTTAAAGCCCTCAGAGCCCAGGATACACCAATATTGATCAAATCTCTCTGGATTATCAGGAAGTTTCTGTTTCTCATCACTGAGTCTCACACTGGTCAGATCATCAGATACAACGAGTTTAGGATGAACAGTGTTGGGGTCCAGAGTTATAGGTGCTGAAAACACACACACACATTACATTGACATGAAACTAGCTAACATTTGCAGAAATCGAGACATGATAACTGTAACTAAAACTAGAATGTTGCATTTCCAGAAGAAAATGCGAGTGTGATTGCGAAAAGCAAAGCACTATGTTGCTTAAACTCTTGCAAGACATTTTCAAATATACACTTAACCCTGTCAGGTCTCAAACCTGGGTCTACAGCATAGGAGGTGAGCATGCTACCAAATAAGCTAAACTGCAGCTTATAATACTACTGAGATCAGTGGAGTAATGTTTTACATGCACAGCATCTACCGATCACCTCCGAGAAAAAACGAACTAGTGTGTGCGCTCTCCTTAAATGTCCGTACGGAAACCAGGAAGTAAAGTCCGTAAAAAATGCCTTTAAAAATGAATATAAAATAAACTATACTTAGACAATATATAGACAATACTTATCAGCATGAAAATAATAGCACACAATCACGACATGAGCAACATTTTAGCATTGGAACCATGTAATAATAATAAAAATAATAATAATTAATGACAATAACAAGAGTGATATTGCTGATGCAATCACACTAACAACTTGCTTTATGCAGTTTTAGGCATGTGTTTAAATTAGAGATGTAACCAATCGTTATAACAATTCTAATTCTATTGTAAACTTTTCTTAGCCACTGTAATTCTTCATTAATGGTTAATAAACATTGAACACACACTTACTAAAAAAAAAGAAAGAAAGACTCTTACTGTATTGGACAGTGTCCTGCATCTTCTCCCAGACTCTGAACTTCAGGTTGGCCAGATGTTTTGCCACATGGATCAGTGCTCCTGAAAGCTCCTCTGGATGCTGCAGTGTGCACTGGGCTCTGCAAAAACATTCAGGAGTCAGTGTTGCTGTGGCTTTGGATTCAGAAACACAGAGAACCAGAGAGACAGGAACCACATCACTCACCTTTTCACTGTGGCCTTGTAGTTCTGGAAAACAACAAAGCAAATATCAGTGGATATGATTTACATTTTTACACCACTGAAATGTGACGTATTCTAATGATCCTCACTTGTAAGAACAGGACGTCTGACTCCAGTTCAGTTTACAGTCTTTAAAGATCTTCAGTTTCTCCTTTAGGGGCTTCAGTGCAGTTTTGATCTCCTCCTGAAACAAATCAACACACTGCATGGAGACTCTGTGTTTCAGCTCTTATTGTACACATTTTAAAATGTAGATCACTGTTTATTAAGAAAATTGAACTGTAAATATGTTCAATATCATTTTCAAAACAATGTGACAATATTAGCTACAGTATATTGCTGTAACATCGGACTTGGCGTCAGGCCACCAGAGGGAGCCCTCGCCCGAATTCTAATGCACCCACCAAGAACACTTACAGGGTTTTTCTCTTTTTAAGCAGCATGTTCGCGACGCCACAACACAACAGTATTGTTCCCAGAAATTACCAAGCCTTTTTCATCCGTCTCAGTCTCCGCGAAAATATACTGCACACACAGACATGAGAAATATATCTATAGAAAGCTTAAAGGGTCTACTTTTAAATGATGAAGTCACATCGAAAACAAACATTCTCAGTTTATGTAATCCGTGTGAAACCAAGGAGAGGCACAGAATTTCTGTCACACTTCATTATCTGATAATGACCTGAGGCAGGACACGCCCACACGATATTCACAGGGAAAACAGTCTGGGTAATCTACATACAAGGCCACGCCCCCAGACACTGTTTTACCCTGAATGTTTATTTTTTTTCTTCAGTTTTTATTTTGAATTGTTCCTGTTACAGTTTTACCCTGCATGCATGTTTTTGGACAGTTTTTTTAATGTGTATATATATATAATATGTATGTGTATACATTTTACCCTGAATGTCTGTTTTTACACTTTTTATTTATCTTGAACTGTTCCTGGGATTCTTGCAAGTGAATCTTGAGTTATTCAAAATAAACTACAAACAAAAATGTTTTTGTCCTCAGATTATTTTCTTGTAGCACTTTCCTCAGTCTCATACCTGACTGAAAGGGGTAATTATGCAGCTCATTATGTGGGTCTTTGTGTTCTGTGGTGTGAATTACAGCATTATTCATGATCATTCACACCTCCTCACATATGGCCTTTCTAAACAAAAAGTGTCTTAGAAAATTTAAATGAATGTATTGTTTTCTTTGAATAAGTGAGCAGGATGAGTGTCACATCATTTCGAAGTAAAAACACCAGGCTACAAGATCCAGGTCACAAAAGTCTTGTACACAAATGTTATGAATGTGTTTTGTGGTCTTATTTCAGTGACTTATTTTTTTGTTGTTTTCAATAATCACACATAACTGTTATTTTCTCCAGTACACAAACTTGTACATACATGCTGCTCACATATTATTGTAGTGCAGTTTGTGCTGAATACAGTGTAATCAGACTTTAGCCATTTATATGTTTATAAGTAACCAAAAAATACACAAATGTCAGGACATGTCAGAACTTCTTCAGGGCCCCAAAACACCTGCAGACTCCTAAAAGTTAATCGTGCCCCATTGGCTTACCAATGCTCCTGCAGTATTTCAAGCCTTCATCAATGATGTATTCAAGGACTTGATGGGTAAGTATGTTATTGCATATATTGATATACTCCCCCTCATATCAGGACCACGTGCGACATGTCCGCACAGTACTCACTCACCTACTGCAACACCAACTCTACCTCAAAGCTGAGAAATGCAAGTTTCATCCAGAAACCATCACATTTTTGGGGTATGTGATTTCCCAGGGGGGGTGGAGATGGACACGAGTAAAATGAAAGCTATCATGGACTGGCCTGAACCCACTACTATAAATGATTTACAGTGCTCCTTGGGGTTTGCTAACTTTTATCGATGTTTTATACAGATGTGTATATATATCATCACAAGCTCCCTCATCTCCCTTCTGAGAGGGAAGGCCAAAAGACTTTCCTGGACCGAGCAGGCTAGATCTGCCTTCCAGTAACTAAAGCAGAGATTCACAACCACACCCATTATCCACTGTCTGTACCCCAAACTCCCCTTCATGTTTGAGGTGGATGCTTCCAGCTGTGGAATAGGGTCAGTCTTATCTCAACACCACAGAGATCCTGGGAGGATGCACCCGTGCGTTTACTTCTCCAGAAAATTGACACCGGCAAATTACAGTATGATGTGGGAAATCAGGAGTTACCGTCAATCAAGGTGGCACTAGAAGAATGTCAGCACTGGTTAGAAGGAGCACAGCACCCCTTCTTTGTCCTGATGTGATGGATCACTGTAATCTGGAATACCTGCATAACGCTGAAAGACTGAATCCCCGTCAGGCCTGCTGGGCACTGTTTTTCACCCATTTGCAGTTCTCGGTAACCTACCGCCCTGGCACCAAAAATGGTAAAGCGGATGCTCTGTCCTGCCGTAACAACCCTTTAAGCTCACCAGCACAGCCAGAACCCGTTCTTCCCTCCTCAATCATCCTAGCTCCTGTCCAATGGAATTTAATGGAAGACATCCAAAGAGCCCACACAGATGAGCCTGCCCCATCAGCCTACCCACCGTCCAAAGTCTACTTGCCCTCATCACTTCATCCACACATCTTACAGTGGGTACATGAGGCCCCCAGCTCAGGCCACCCTGGCATCCGCCGAACCATCGCACTGCTACGGAATACGTTCTGGTGGCCCTCTCTGGCCCAGGAGGCCCACGTCCAGGCCTGTACCGCCTGTGCTGAGTCCCGGACCAGGCAACAGCTCCCCGCTGGTCTACTAGAGCCTCTGCCCATGCCCCAATGGCCCTGGCCCCACATCGCGGTAGATTTTGTCACGGATTTGCCCAACTCGGGAGATTATAACACCATTCTTGTGGCTATCGTCAGATTCTCCAAGGCCTGCAAACTGGTCCCTCTAAAGGGGCTACAAACTGCAATGGAAACAGCCATGACATTGTTTCATCAGGTTTTCAGGAACAATGGTCTGCCAGAGGACATTGTATCTGACCGGGGCTCTCAGTTCACCTCCCAAATGTGGCGGGCCTTCTGTGACCACCTGGGGATCAACGTGAGCTTGAGCTCGGGCTACCACCCTCAGTCGAACAGGCAGACGGAACATCTAAACCAAGAGCTCAGGAGGTATCCAGGGTGTACTGCAGTCAAGAACAGCACCAGTGGAGTGAGTTTCTGCCATGGGCCGAATACACCCAAAACTCACACATAGCCAAGGGTTATGGGAGAAAGCACATCTCCAAATACAAAGGGCCATCCGATGCCAAAGACTTCAGGCCAATCATTGTAGACGCCCACACCCCGATTATCAGGTGGAACAATGGGTCTGGTTTATAGGTCCATTTTGCATCGAACGGCAAATCAACCCAGACACCTACAGCCTCCAGCTCCCTGCCAGATACTGCATTGTGCCTTTATTTCATGTGTCTCTCCTCAAGCCAGCCCATGCCGCACTGAACACTGAATCACCCGGTTATGAACCGCCACCGCCACTGGAAATGTACAGGCCCCCGCCTATAGAGTGTGTGCCCTCAAAGATTCACAACGCCACAACGGGCGTTTACAGTACCTGGTGGACTGGGAGGGATATGGCCTGGAAGAACATTCCTGGGTCGACACCCAAGATATCTTGGACCCCTTTCAAATAGAGGAATTCCATCGCCTACACCCAGGCCGACCAGCTCCTCGCCCGCCGGGGTTGCCCTCCTGTAGAACCCCAAGAGGTGTTCGTAGAGAGGGGGGCTCTGTAACATCGGACTTGACATCAGGCCAACAGAGGGACCCCCCTGCCCAAATTCTAACGCACCTACCGAGAACACTTCCGGGGTTTTTCTCTTCTTAAGCAGCGTGTTCGCAATCCCACAATGCAAAGTATTGTTTCCAGAATGTACCAAGCCTTGTTTGATTACTATTGCATTTTGGATTTACTGTGTATGGTCTTTCTTTCACGTTTCCCAGTTTTCGAGTTTTGGTTTTGTGAGTTTCGGTTTCGTTTGCTTTTCTGTGTTTTTCTATTGACCCTTTGTCTCAGTATTCCCATTTATCATATTTAGCCTGTTTTTTTGGTACTTTCATTAAAGATTTGCAAATGGATTCTCAATTATCTGCCTCGGGCCAGTCCTTACAATTGCCATTTAACAAGAAGCCTTCAAAATGCACCAGGTGCAAAAGAACATATTATACATTATATATCTGCTCTGGTTTATGCAGGTGACACTTCAAATGGTGAAAATCTGAATGAAACAGTTATATTTACAGCATTTGGCAGATGCCCTTATCCAGAGCAACTTACATTTTTCTCCTTTATACAAATGAGGGACAAGGGCCTTACTCAAGGGCCCAGCACTAGCATCATGGTGTCCTGGGATTTAAACTCACAACCTTCCAAGCAGTAGTCCAACATCTTAACCACTGATCTACCACTACATGAATAAACTGATCAAAAACCAAATACAATACTGAAAACATAGATGTTGTTAATAAATATTAGATTCTTTCAATTTTTTGTGTAACATGATGTGTACATTTTATTTACCTTACAGTCTGTTACTGCCTCATCAATGGGGCAGAATTTGTGGTTGGTGTGTGTTCTTGAAGTCTGACACACCAAACACACCGGCTGTTGATCGTCCAGACAGAAGAGTTTGAGTTTCTCACTGTGCAGACTGCAGACTGTTTCAGACCCTGATGAAGAGCTCTGATTTCTCTCCTGTAAGAAAGTCTCACACAGGTTCTTTAAGGCCAGATTTATGGGAGGTTCCCCCATAGATGACTTCCTCCTACATACAGGACATTCTCTGGATCCTTTGGCCTCCCAGAACTGCTGCAAACACACTTTACACACACTGTGACTGCAGCGCAGAACAACAGGATCCTTGAAGATTTCACAGCACACAGGACAGGAGAAATCCTCCTCTGAAAACTTAGAAGCCATTTTATTTTACTGCTGCTGTTGTTCTCTCCAGTCCGAACACTCAGAGATTCACAATTAAACAACACCTATGTAGGTCCAGTTAGTAATCACTTCTTTTCACAGTTATATCAATGCGAAAGATTTCTCCATAAACTGAGAATAAACCAAATCTCACCAGAGCAGAACACTGCAGACTGTTTATGAAGGACTGCAGTCGTCTCAGACTCAACACTTCGTTAACAGGAGGAGATTTACAGAGACACGTTATAACCTGTTACAGTCATCAGTTACATCAGAAACAGCACACAACACCTACTTAAAGGAGCAGTATTCCATTTATTATTCCTTATAACCTGAAAGTTATCTACAACGTGATTTAAAAAAAACAAAAACAGATTAACGAATGGCTTTAGCACAAATGTATTAAATCACTGAGAGAACTCTGTTTTGGAAAACTGACTTTTGGTCTTGTTTGTGTTTTAATGTGCCTCCTGTCACTTATTTTATCGGCACTGTACTCTAGGTTCTGGTGGCGGAGCTTCATGAGCATGGGTTAACCATTCAATTGTCAAACCCACTGTTAGATACCTAATCTTACCTAATGCACCTGTCAGAAATCACTGGGACAGTGCCCTGCCAGACCACTGGAGGGGGTGCTGGCAGGTGAATTGGTGGAGTCTGCTTTTTCTGTTTGTATTCCCTTGTACTTTGTGCCATGCCCTCCATATTGTGCTGCCTTCCCGCCTTGTCACCTGTTTCCCGTTTACCTTGATGATTTGCCGTATATATACACTATATTGCCAAAAGTATTCGCTCACCTGCCTTGACTCGCATATGAACTTAAGTGACATCCCATTCCTAATCCATAGGGTTCAATATGACGTCGGTCCACCCTTTGCAGCTATAACAGCTTCAACTCTTCTGGGAAGGCTGTCCACAAGGTTTAGGAGTGTGTTTATGGGAATTTTTGACCATTCTTCTAGAAGCGCATTTGTGAGGTCACAAACTGATGTTGGACGAGAAGGCCTGGCTCTCAGTCTCCGCTCTAATTCATCCCAAAGGTGTTCTATCGGGTTGAGGTCAGGACTCTGTGCAGGCCAGTCAAGTTCCTCCACACCAGACTCTGTCATCCATGTCTTTATGGACCTTTGTGCTTTGGTCACTGGTGCACAGTCATGTTGGAAGAGGAAGGGGCCAGCTCCAAACTGTTCCCACATAGTTGGGAGCATGGAATTGTCCAAAATGTCTTGGTATGCTGAAGCATTCAGAGTTCCTTTCACTGGAACTAAGGGGCCAAGCCCAGCTCCTGAAAAACAACCCCACACCATAATCCCCCCTCCACCAAACTTTACACTTGGCACAATGCAGTCAGACAAGTACCGTTCTCCTGGCAACCGCCAAACCCAGACTCGTCCATCAGATTGCCAGATGGAGAAGCACGATTCGTCACTCCAGAGAACGCGTCTCCACTGCTCTAGAGTCCAGTGGCGGCGTGCTTTACACCACTGCATCCGACGCTTTGCATTGCACTTGGTGATGTATGGCTTGGATGCAGCTGCTCGGCCATGGAAACCCATTCCATGAAGCTCTCTGCGCACTGTTCTTGAGCTAATCTGAAGGCCACATGAAGTTTGGAGGTCTGTAGCGATTGACTCTGCAGAAAGTTGGCGACCTCAGCATCCGCTGACCCCGCTCCGTCAGTTTACGTGGCCTACCACTTCGTGGCTGAGTTGCTGTCGTTCCCAAACACTTCCACGTTCTTATAATACAGCTGACAGTTGATTGTGGAATATTTAGGAGCGAGGAAATTTCACGACTGGATTTGTTGCACAGGTGGCATCCTATCACAGTTCCACGCTGGAATTCACTGAGCTCCTGAGAGCGACCCATTCTTTCACAAATGTTTGTAAAAACAGTCTGCATGCCTAGGTGCTTGATTTTATACACCTGTGGCCATGGAAGTGATTGGAACACCTGATTCTGATTATTTGGATGGGTGAGCGAATACTTTTGGCAATATAGTGTGTGTATATATATATATATCTATATATATATATATATATATATATATATATATATATATATATATATATATATATATATATATATATATATATATATATATACAGTAAGAAAGTCTTTAATATTCAGATTCTTGCTCTGCCTCCTCAGTAACATACGATTTCTTCTTACAAGAATTCAACATCATATTTGTGAAGATGTAGAGGTGAGCATGTCCTGTGGTCATCAGATTAGCCATTTTCTATGAAATAAAATGAAATCTAATGTTAGCTCTCAACAGTGAAGGATTTTATTGTGTATGTAAATAAATTAAATAATTATGTCATGCAGAGCTAGTTACGCTTTAGTTAGCTAACAATCAGTGTATCTCTTGAGCAGCATTCTATATTAACGTTACTAATGTTATACAGCAACCCAATAATCAGATAGCTCAACTTTTATTGCTGATATTTGACCAGTCACCAAGTAAAATGTTTTTTTTTAGTTTCTTAATGTAAAGAAGAATAAGGTTAAGAAGACAGTGTCCTAACTGTTGTTCTTCCACAAAATCCAATAACATTTTTTCATTTTATTTAAAGTGTATAATATATAAAGATAGAGCTGCATAAGTGAGTCTAGAGAGATGTTCAGCCTTAGAGAGCAAAATTCTTCAAGATTCAAGATTCAAGAAGCTTTATTGTCATTTCAACCACATATAGCTGACGCAGCACATAGTGAAATGAAACAACGTTTCTCCAGGACCTGGTGCTACAGAAACATACAACAACAAAGAGTTCAACACAAAAAAACACCACCTAGCTAGGACAGAAGTTTGTCTTAAGAAAGTGCACAGTGTGCAGCTTGGTGCAAACAGAGCATAGACAAGACAGTGCTGAAGACAATAAATACAAGAAAGACAACACAAAAGAACACAGGACACTTAGCACTGAAAAAGAAAGAAAAGAACATGTGTAATGGAATGTAAGTGAAATAAAATAAGATAAAATGAAATGATGTAAAAAAATATTGTGCAAAAATACAACAGCAGCAGTTGAGGTAGTGCAAATAGAAATAAACATAAATGTAACTATAGCAGCAGATGACAGGTAGAGGTAGTGCAATAAGTAATGAACAATATAAATTGTGTGTGCGTGCGTGTGAGGTCTAAAGTCATTACTTTAAATGGATTTACAGCCAAACACACAGACAGACAGACAAACACACACACAAAATTTGAAAAATAAAGACACACCCACCATTTTTCCCTTGAAATACTCTGTCTCTACTTGTGAAATATCGGTGATTCTTTGAGCGCAGCTATGGCCACTTGTCCTGATGCACCAAAGAAGCTGAAATCTACTTTGGGGAGATTTGCAAAAAGTTTAGAGCATAAACATATTCAGTATTGGTCGTTGTCAAACGGTTGTACAGCCGGGTTTTTTTTCAATGCGGAATCAGCAGACGTAGCGCTTTTCAGGTTATCTGGACCGGGGCACATGGATGCCACGTCTGAGTGATTATTTAGGTGGTCTTACCAGCGAACTAGATGACGGCGACCAAATTTTTGAATTCATAAGTGCTGGCCCTAAAACATATGGATACAAAACAATAAAAGGAAAAACAACAATGAAAGCTAAAGGTATCACTTTAAATTACACCAATTCTGAAATTGTTAATTTAAAATCTCTGACAGAGCTGGTGGACAACCATGTGAAAAATCTGGACCAATCCGGTCAGCTTATAACCTCACAAAATCAAATTGTGAGAGATAAAAAGGGGTTTCATTTGAGAAACCAGCCACAGTTGAAAAGGTTCAGGGTCAAGCGAGTTTTATTACCTGATTTCACAACTCTCCCTTACGGGTACTAAGGCTGTTCATGTATATATGTATGTATGTATGTATGTATGTATGTATGTATAGTTTATTTTGTTTGTTTCTGTTGATTTGAAACATCATTAGTCAAGGAAAATATGAATGTGAATGCTTTTGATGCCAGGATGCAATTACCATTTTCATGTATCGTGTGTGGACCTAGTAATAGCAGTAAATCATATTTTATCAAGCTGCTGCTGGAAAACTGTAAAGAGGTATTTTCAAAAGTCCCTGACAATATTGTGTGGATTTTTTCTTGTTGGCAACCTCTGTATGATGAATTGTTGTCCAAAATAAATATAAAATTTCTTCAAGGAATCCCTGATTCGTTGTGTGACGATGAACTATTTCCCCCCAACAAAACAAACTCATTGGTAATCGATGACTTGATGGAAACTGCCAGTAAGAACGACGAAGTAGAAAAGGCTTTTACAAAATACACCCATCACAGAAATCTGAGCATCATCTATCTCGTTCAAAATTTGTTTTTTCAAGGCAAATCTAGTAGAACCATTAACCTAAATGCCAACTACATAGTTTTTTTTAAAAACCCTAGAGATAAATTACAGATCGGCGTACTAGCTCGTCAAACGTATCCTGATAACAGCAAGTATTTTTTAGAATGTTTTCGAGATGCAACTGCTAGACCATTTGGTTATTTATTAGTAGATCTCAAAGCGCAAACACCAGAAGAACTTCGTCTCCGGTCAGGGGTGTTTCCACAAGAGAAGCTGATTGTGTATGTTCCGAAAAAGAAGAAAAAACTTTAAAGTATCGAAAACAATGTCAGGTCGGTTGAAACAAACCCTCCCATTGTTGCAAACATTACATACTGTAGGTCACCCCCCCAGTCAGAGAAAGACAATGTTAAGGAATGCCTCAACAGATCTCATTCTGAGCATATGCGAGCTCGCTTTAAACGTTCTGAGAGGGAACGTACCATTGATGACGAAACAATACAGAGGTTTAAAAAAACAGAAAAAGTGGATCAAACTTTTTGCGGATAAAAGAATGTCGATAGAAACAAAAAGGAAGGTTGTTAATCAAACTGGTGGATTTCTTCTTCCGCTACTCAGCGTGGCCGTTCCTTTTATAAGCAGCTTAATTGCGTCCCGTAACAATTAACATGGAGACCGCAGAGAAAATGTATTTAATCCCTCAACATCAATTCGATAAACTTAGAAACATCACCACAGAGAAAGAAAGCTTAAGAAAGACTGCTGAAAACAACTTGGATGAGACAATACGACACATTTTGTTTAGGACTGATGTGAATGATTATGAGAAGTCTAAACTCTACGCATCGGCCCTGCAAATGTTTTTAAACTTGGTAAAATTAGGCTTCGTGGAATGATGAAGGTGAATTTATTTTTAAAGGAAATGCCGTCAAAGGTTCTCACATGGTGGATCTGCTTAAGAGTCTCATGGCCCCTCATAAAGTATCTGATGATCGGAGGCCTTTAGGTTGGAAAGAATTATTACATACTGTAGCTAGTCTAAATATCCCCTTCTCAACCATACCTAACGGAGATGTTCTACGCAAAATATCCGACACAAAAAGATCTAAAGATCCACACCCTTCACCACATGATTCTCCTTCTTTGTCAGCTAAAAGCAAAGACTATGATTCCACGACCCCCGACCCCGTTTTTGAATCACCGGTTCTTAAACAATCTGCCTGGTATGATTTTTGAAAAATGACTGACGAGGGACTACTAATTTTGCAATGTATTTCGATAATGTTTATTTCAATAAAGTTATTCTGCATCGAGAATTTTCTTGTGAAGCATCATGATTAATTACATTATACACATGAATGAAACATGTCTAGAGAGTTAACACATTGTACACACCTAAATGAATGTTTTTTATTTACTCTAGGGTACAGTTTTTTCACAAAAGATACAACAGCATTATCGTTTCTATTTAAATCTTTACCATACATAGACATAATGCGGTTAAAGGAATAACCTTTAGCTCTATGACACAGAAAAAATACACAGTGCTGTCCGCAGCATACTGAGGTAAAATTTTGAACTTGTACAGGGTTATATTTTATTTCGCTACAGGTTTTTCTCAAAAAATAATCGATAGAATCAGGAAAGAGTTCGTAATCTGGCGGGTTTCTGTATGAGTCAAAAAAATTCCCTGGAAGTTTCATCATTAAGACATAAAGCTAGCCAATGCTCGCCCTGCATGTGTCTCAGATATGTATTTACGATAAACAGAGCTGGAAATCTTGTCAAGGTGTTCGTAGGTAATTCATCGCTGGCCACCACACCGCAGAATATTTTAGCTATTTCAGGGCAACTTCTCATAACATCCATCAGTTCTCCGGTGTCCATTTGTTACTGGTAATCGATGAGCACGTTTCTTCTATTGTTTATTTCTATAATGCTGTAGAAACTAGCGTACACAATTAGATTCACGGTTCTCGGAAGGGCTTGTCGAAATCTGAGTTCCAAACGCATATTCCCCGAATTTATCAATGACAAATGTCGGCCGCAGTCTGCATCGGGGTTCAAGTTAAATGTGAATAAAGTATAACCGTGCGTATACTCATCTCTGTTAATCGACAATGCCTGATCTTCCCGATGCTAAAATTAAAGATTGGAATTCACAGACCACATTTCCGGACTGGAAATCCGGTTGAAACGGTTTTGCAGGATATTGAGTACCATCTACGTAGAGCGCTACAAACCCTGTATTGTAATGTTTAAAATCAAACGGGTTTTTGTTGTACGAACTGCTGAAGGCATCGTTGTCTACCATTCCAAAGATAATGGTTTTAGGTAGAGGCCCGAGGAAAAGATTCTCTTGTGAGCAAATGCGACTCCCCGCAGCCATGCTGAAAGTCTTCATGCAAACACTTTCAATGGGATATTTGGCCATGGCTATAAATAGCCCTTGTGCATGCCCTAGTTTTACAGCCGGTGAGACGGATACTTTCTTCACAAAAAGAGTAGCATTGAGCATTTTTAGAACGAAATTGGTATTTCCTTCATTCATCAAGCAAAATACATCTTTACTGTGAATCATTTTAATCCTCAAATTGACGCCATTAAGTAAAAATTTATCTTGAAAAAATATATCAGAGTGAATATGCCCAATCAGGTCAAAGGTGTTGCTTTCAGCACTAAACCGGGCCCTTTGTTTGAGACCATCGTTTCGACCATCAGGGTCAGTGGCATCCATATGTCTTGCTGTGTCTTTGTAGAATAATCCGGTGCAAAATTGTGTTTCCAGGGTTTCTTTTCCATAGTTGAGGAGACATTTGAAGGTAGTACGGTATGGGTATGTACTGCTAGATTGAGAAATAAGACGATCCCCTAGCATCACATCTACTTGTAAGAAAAGCGATGCTATTGGATAGTTAACAATGCCAACCTTTGCATTGTTAGCTATGTTGGTACCATCTGCATTCAGGATTTTGCAGGTTAGGTGTAAAAAGGTGTTGTTCAAGTCGAGGTAATCCTCACCATTTCCGGGCACAAAGAACTCCAAGGGTCCGTTGTCTGTCAGAGCAGAAAGTGGAGGTATTTCAACATAAGTATACTTTTCGATACTCGTTTGGGTATACGGTAGTGTAAAAATATCCAATTCTGACTTAGTACACTCTGAGGATAGACTGTGTAAAAAAGCCATGATGTTAGAAAATGTACAACCGCTTTCTTTTGTGAGAGATGGGAGGATGCTTCGTGCCTCTCTGCTTGGTCTTTTTCACACTGGTCTTGATTTTAGTTACCTTGTGTCTTTTATTCAGAATCGTGTGTCGATGTCCCAGGGGTCTTTTAGATTTTCTGCGCGCAATCAGTGCTAGACCTGATCCATCCTGATTCTGAGTGTGTGTCTTGTTTTTAACGGTGCTCACTACATTGCTTACAATACCTTTGGCAGCAGTTTTTAAATGAGGTATTGCAATAGCGAATCCTCTTTTCAAGATTCAAGATTCAAGGTATTGCAATAGCGAATCCTCTTTTGAGGAATGGAACAGCCATTCTAAAAAGACCCTTGAACAGACCACCGAGACCCCCCCCATACATGGTGGGGGCACTGTGAAACCCTGGGAGGCCATTTCTGGCCTGGTTGACATAATAATTCACATAGGAATGAGGATCAGTGTACCGCCTATCCATCTTTTTTACAATCGGAACGAATGTTTAGCAGGTCTGAAGTGTAGTCTAGCTATAAATTTCCCGTAAGTAAACGGTATTCGTCTGTTCTGGTCCGACACATAGTGCGGCTTGTCATAAGATATTGTGACCACTTTATTGTTTTCCCCTGTTATATGTACACATCTCAACAAAGGGACGAAGCTGTCACCAACGCGCTGATGCTCAATGACGTCAGTATACACGTACGTTGTGTAAAAGCCCTGCATGAATATCAGCCGGATAAGGCGCTTCCGGGTCGTCAAACGTTAACAGAGTGTTGGGTTGCAGACCTAGCATATTTGCCAAGTTTCCATTAGCGCTGAATGTGTACGTTTTTTGGCATACCATACGGATTTTATTTTTTATGGGGTTATAGGATAACTCCATGTAAATATTATGGTTTTTCATCGTTTGGTTGATTTCACTAACCAGTTTTTCAATACTTTCATAATACGCTTTAGTGATGTGACAGACGTAGTATTTTATTTTCTTTGATCCGCTCAACAGAACCACATGAAATTGACATTCTTGCTGGCTTACTGAGTGCCAACTATGGACGTATTGAACCTCCGCGAGTGAAATCTCCCATTCTCCTTTCAAATTGATTGGTTTGGCTATTTTAGTAGTATAGTATCCGATCTTATTTTTAGGATATATATCCAGCGATGCATTACTTGGAAGAGTTAAATAGAATCTGCTCTCTTCCATGGTTAAAGAATTATAGATTTCTGTTTTATTCGAGGCAATACTTTTAAGTTCTAACGCGCGATGTCAGCTACTTCTTCAGCAGGAATCCAGGAATTAAATTTAATCGGGCCACCCCACCCATTTCACCAGACAGACTTTTTTCCGGTTTCGGATCTTTTCAGACAAGATTTTCTCTATTTTGAATGCCCTGTCCTAGCCAAAAATAATCTTTTGTAACTCTGGTTCATAAAAGGTTCCCTCAATTTTTTCACCGTCACAGTCTTTCAATTTATATACCGGGGGATCTCTCGGTAACCATTCAGATATTGTAAAGTATTCATCTGTAAAATTTTGTTCATAGCCCTTTTCAAACTGTCTTTTTAAATGGGAAATTCTAACAACGTCACCGACTTTAAACTTGAATTTTAGTTTCTTTATTTTCGGTGAAAATAATCCGTATAGGGTTTTAAATACGCTGAAGGAATTGGTTTCGTTTACATCGACGGGCTTCATTTTGATGCTGGAATAGTAACTGTGATTGTACGCGTGGACCAAGTCCTGTACAACATCGGTGTATTTTCTCGTGTTAAAAGCTGTAAAATATCTCCACATCCTGGTCTTTAACGTTCTATTAAATCTTTCACACACCACTGCTTTCTGCCCCGTGCCCGTAGCAAAGTGAACAATGTTGTGTCTTTTCATTAAATTTTGAAAATTTTTGTTAAAAAACTCCTTCCCTTGGCCAGTTTGTAGTTTTTTGGGGACTCTACCTTCCTTTAGAATGGAATCAAAAGCTTTAGTCACCTCTGTTCCGGTCTTGTTTTGTAACACGCAAACCCAAGCATGTTTAGATAAAATATCTATACACGTTATCAGAAATTTTGCATTGTCATTACTCTCTGACTCGTTCAACATATCGACTAAATCAGCTTGCCACTGTTCATCAATGTCCAAAATAGTCCACAATGTCTTCATACACCTGGTCACCGCAGATTTCCTTCATTTTCTCTTTAGCCTCACTCAGAACAGATTTGATGTAAGGCTCATCCTTCCAATGACAAACGGCTGCCTCGGCGATTGCCTGAATTTTTTCCAAGGATGGAGTTTGCTTGATACCGCACATTTTCAGTCCTCTAGACACCGTGTATTTCAACCACGGTTTAAAAAGCTTTTTCATCAATCTGTAGGAGTTCATGTGCAGATAGTACTCATCGGGGTCGAATAAGCACGAGTGTTGGAGTTGACTCGGGTGATCAATCGCACACCCGTTGCAGTTGTCTTTGAGATCTTGATCAATGATTCTGTCCAGCAGTTCTCCCATCACAGCACGGATGATAGCTAGCGCGGTGTTTGATATGCATCAAACAGACTGTAAGGTAAATAAAATGTACCTGTGAAAGAAGCTTATATTACTTAACAATATCTGTTTTCAGTATTGTATTTGGTTTTTGATCAGTTTATTCATGTAGTGGTAGATCAGTGGTTAAGATGTTGGACTACTGCTTGGAAGGTTGTGAGTTTAAATCCCAGGACACCATGCTGCTAGTGCTGGGCCCTTGAGTAAGGCCCTTGTTCCTCATTTGTATAACGGAGATAAACATAGGTTTCTCTGTATAAGAGCATCTGCCAAATGCTGTAAATATAACTGTTTTATTCAGATTTTCACCATCTGAAGTGTCTCCTGCATAAACCACAGCAGATATATAATTTTTACAATTTCCTTCTGCACTTAGTGGATTTTAAAAGCTTCTCTGAGTGCTTGTTAAAGGAGAATATACTGTAGATAATATTGTCACATTATTTATAAACTCATATTGAACATATTTACAGTTAAACCCTCTTAATAAACAGTGATCTGAGTTAATGATGTGTACAATAAGAGCTGAAACACAGAGTCTCCATGCAGTGTGTTGATTTGTTTCAGGAGGAGATCAAAACTTGGACATCTGGGGGACAAAGTTAGGGAGGACAGATTAAGATGGTTTGGACATGTCCAGAGGAGGAAGAGTGACTATATTGGTAGGAGAATGTTGGACATGGAGCTGCCAGGCACGAGGAAAAGAGGAAGGCCAAAGAAGAGGTATATGGATGTAATAAATGAGGATATGAAGCTAGTGGGTGTAAGTGTTGAGGATGCAGAAGATAGGGATAGGTGGAGAGAGATGATTCGCTGTGGAGACCCCTGAAGGGAAAAGCCCAAAGAAGAAGAAAAAGATTATTATTAGTTGTTGTTATTATTATTATTATTATTATTATTATTATTATTATTATTATTATTATTATTAATCTGTTCATTTTGTAATTATTTTATTTGAGGGAACGTTTATTTTGAGATGTTTCTATTGACTGAGTGAAAACATGAAGAGTTTCAGTGGTTTATAAAAGTTTTAGAGTTATCATAGAATTAGAATTGTGATAATGATTGGTTACATCTCTAATTTAAACACACTCTGAAAACTGCATAAGGCAAGTTGTTAATTTTGTAATTACAGTTATCATTTCTTGGTTTCTGTAAATGTTAGCTAGTTCCATGTGAATGTAATGTTGAAGTTAGCTTAGCTCCATCATGTGTGTGTGTGTGTGTGTGTGTGTGTGTTTTCAGCACCTGTACCTCTGGACCCCAACACTGTTTCTCCTTATCTCATTGTATCTGATGATCTGACCAGTGTGAGACGCAGTGATGAGAAACAGAAACTTCCTGATAATCCAGAGAGATTTGATGAATATTCGTGTATCCTGGGCTCTGAGGGCTTTAACTCAGGGACACACTGCTGGGATGTTGAAGTTGGAGACTGTACACTCTGGGGTGTGGGTGTGATGACAGAATCTGCTCAGAGGAAGGGGAAGATATACTCCAAAAATGGAATCTGGTATGTGACGTATTATGATGGTAAATATTGGGCACGTTCTACACCACAGACATTCACTCACCTCTCAGTGGAACAGAAACTCCAGAGGATCAGAGTGAAACTGGACTGGGACAGAGGAAAGCTGTCATTCTCCAACCCTCTCACTAACACACACTTACACACTTTCACACACACATTTACTGATAAATTACTGCCATATCTAGGTGTTTATGGTAAAGAATTTCCTCTAAAGTTCCTGCCACTTCAGTGCTCTGTAAGAGTGAATCAGATCAGTTAGAGCTGATATTGTTTTATTCCAGATCATTCATGAAATATTGCACATTAAAAGATTCATATTCTTTGTGAAAGTTTGTTTTTACAGAAGCACTGAACAGTTCATTGTGAAAAGTTTATTGAAGTGCTGTGACCTTATTTCAGCTCACCTTGTCAATGAAATCAAAATAATGTGAAACTGGAAATGATACATCCTGAAAGTTATTAGATGAAATTAAAGTTGATTTTGAGTTAAAAGAATTATTTACTTTGTTGAAATAGAGTTATTAATTTAAAATAATGTGACATTAAGTTTAAATAACTACATAGAACTTTTTCCTCCACAGCTTTCAGTTCAGGGCTTCAACACACAAATAAACCACAGGAGGAAATTAAAATAATAAAAGTCTGTTTAAATGTAGAATCTGAAATCTGAAATAGATGTAATAATTTAATTTTACTGCTGTATTTTAAATCATTTGAAATAAACTGAGACTTTGAAAGCTCATGTCTTTACTGTATTTGTACTTGTTAGCACTATGCTGTTAATCTTGGGTGAAATGTTTAGCTGGCTGTGTGTGTTATGTGTGAAACTGTACAGTGGAGGAGAATTCAAGCTCTCCGTTTCACTCCACCTGCACTTTGTGGTTTTACAAACATCAGATGGATTTGTCACAAATTTCTAAACCATAGGATGGCAGGAGGAGACTCATTAATATTCATGAGTGTATCTCCTTTAGCTACTGATCTTGTTCATCCATTAACTGGTGTGATCACTGAGAGAAACTGGGTGATGTGGAGATACTGGAGCATCTTGATGTTGGGATGAAATAGATGTCTAAGAGTGAGAGTTAAACACAAGTGAGAATTATTGTTACAGTCTGACTGTGTATTAGCCGTTTTTATATTTAGACTAATTGTAGAGATTTATGTTTATTTAGTTTCATTCTTACACAACAGTCATCAAAGATTGTGTGTTACGTCTCGTTCTGAGTGTGGTTTAAGCTTGTTTTAAGTTCTTATTCCTGCTATTGTTTCTGTCAGTAACCCCATTATGGTCTCATATACAACAAGACAAGTCACACAGGGAGAATATTAAAGGACTTAAACATGGAAAATAAAATGCAACAGATAATTTGGTATGCTGCTCATTTTTGCAGAATAATCTACTGGAGAGAAACAAGAACTGGGGAAAAAACCAGCTACAGTTCTTCACTTGTATGACTTTCTGCTGTACATTGACTATTAACCTCCTAAGACCCAAACTTTGGTTTGGCTTGCATTTTATATTTCTTCTAGCTATTTGGAGGAACCAATAAATATAATCAGATATTTTTGAACATGAAGCCACTTCTTGTACAACAGGTTCCAGTTACAAAGAATTAAGTATTATGTACAGAATACTTAATCCAAAAATGTGTAGGAGGTTTATTTATGGAAGCAGCATATTGAAAGTCGTACATGTGTAAAAAAAAATCTACAAAATAATGAGTGACCACATATAAAGTAACTAGCTGAAAAAAATGTTTTGTCATAATACATTGACTGTATTAACCTAAGATTTGCTTCTTCCAACAGATTAACACCAGATTCACTAAACACATGACAAATATTTCAATCCCAACATATTTAATGTGTTTCAGGGTGCAGCTTTCTTTTACAGTGAGACGTGACAATTCCAGCTGACTTGGTTTACACTTTTTCAGTGAGCACAGTGTGTGAATTGGATGGAAAGATGCTTACGTTATGTCTATACTAAACAAATGTGTTGCTCTTGTGTCTGCTGTATATTTTAGATTACCTAAGAATCAATAAACTGAAAAACACCACCTTATACATTTGTGGTACAGATTTTGATCAGGAATAAATAAGTGAACAATGACAGGATGTATTTCTGTAACTCTAGAAGTCCAAACCACAAATTAATAAGTCATTGTACCTGTAACTGGTAGCAAATAGCACACAGTTTGTCTAAACAGAAAAGCACTCAAAGTCCATAAGTTTCCTAATCACAGTGCAGACACGTGAATTCATTCCTGATTTCTTTCTCTCCTGTGTTCCAGCAACAACCTTTGACCCTCCTTCTGGATTAATACCCATGCTGTCTCTGATATAAAATCTAAATATTTCAGTATGTTTTATCTCCTTAAAATGTCATTACCTCATTTACACTGTAACTGATGACACCCATCTATGTAGCTGTTCTACATTTCATAGAGCCCTTCATTATCCTATCTGAACCTACTGATTTTAAACGTTATTCAGTTCTTATAGAACCTTGCTTCTACAGATTCACCTGCTGACACAGTGCAGAGAACTACACTTTCACAAATATGATATTAAATAAAAAATTATAAATATCTTGCATATGCTATGTTTTTTTAACATAATGTGAAATTCTAACAGCCTTTGAATTTTTTTTAAAACTTATTTTTAATAGTTTTAAAATATCTTACAATGTCAGAGTGCTTTAATAAATTAGTTAATAAATTAATAAAATTACATTCATAAATAAACAACCTAGCAATTATAAAGATTACATTTAAAATAAAATATTTCTCCTTCTCAATCTTCTAGTTGTTAGGAGTTACTGGGACACTTCCCTGTCAGACCACCAGAGGGGGCACTTTCAGGTGTTTCATGATAGCCTGCTTTGTCATTGTTGTTCACGTGTGTTTACATTTACATTTCTGGCACTTGGCAGACGCTCTTATCCAGAGCAACGAACAAATGTGTGTGGCACAATACAAATGTACAAATGTGTTGTGCCACGCCCTTCCTGTTGTTCTGCTTTCCCACTGTGTCACCTGTCTCCCATTTACCCTGATGTTCTGTCCTATATACACCTGTCTTGTAAACTCAGGAAACAAACTGTGGATGAAAAAAGAATATCTGACCAAAATGTTTTTTGTATAAACACAACTCCAAAACAAATACACAGTTGTTTCAGGAGCAGAGTTACAGAAAGAGCAGCTGGCATCAATGTCCTTTTTACATCTCAAGGAAATAAAGGATTTAACAGGATAATATTTATACAGCAATTTAAATCAAATTTCTCTCATCTTGTTAGATAAATAATACTTACAAGTCCAGATGTATTTCTGTGGTATATTATTGATAAACCATCCCAGTATGACATCACATGAGGGCCAGTGACAGAGTAAAAAAAGTTAAAAAAAAAAAAAGTGCTCTCAGTCTTTTATTGTGACGGCGACTGAGAAACTCAGTTTATTTGTTTTATTGGGTTGAATATCTGAAATAGCAGCAGCTGAGAAAGAAGACCCTCTCAAGAGCATAATCACACCTGAGGGAATGACATCAAACACAATGGAGAATTAGTTTGCAGATACAGGAACAGAAAAAGCAGTGTAACGGTGGCGACACCCAATTGAACATTTTAACTAAAACATTACTAGTTCGGGCACCAGACAGGGGTTAGCCTGTCAAAATAATTAGATAAGTACCCCGGATTGCCGTCAAACACCACCTATTACATACAACTTAATAATAGTAACCATAGATATGTAAAAAAAGAAATAAATGCACATGAAAGGAAAATGTCCGTTTAAGGTTTGCATATATTTTCTTTAAATAGGAAACTATACATCATACATTTGACCACAATTAAAGAAAAACACAAAACTAAACAAAACCATCAAACCCTCACAAAAACCATCAAAAACCCTCAAAAAAAAACCACACAATCTGAGGCGATCGCGAGGTTTCTGTATTCACAGCAGCAGTTTCGAGCCTCTGGTGCTCGATTAGTTACTGTTCCGAACCGAGGATCAAAAAAAAGGAAACACAAACGAGATTAGATCCAGACGGTCTCTTATTAAGGAAAACAAAGGGCTATGATGTGAAAGAGAAAATAAATAAAAAATACTCACATTAAGGGGAGTTGTTGCGATATGCGAGTGACGAGTGTGTGTGTGTGTCTGTGTGTGCGCGCGCGCGTGTGTGTGTGTGTGTGTGTGTGTGTGTGTGTGTGTGTGGCAAACCGTGGGCCATCCAGCCGGCAGCGTCGGCTTGGGAACTCGGGACAGAGTTTCACACAGCAGATCTGAAGTGGATCTTCATCATGGAAAGAAGGCATCCAGGTAAAGGCACTTCCCATTCACTCCTGAGACAACACGCGACTTTGTGCTGGCTTTGTGGTCCTGCGCTCGGATATTGATCTCGGCGACCCTCCGGCTTTTACTCCAGCTGTACCCCTGCGTGAGTTTGTGCTCAGCTGATACTGGTGCAGCCACCACCCTGGACACTCGCGGCTTCTTCCTCTGATCCTCACTCAAACAAAAACCCACCATTTTGTTCCTAGACCGCTGTATATATCACTATCTCACTTCCTTCCCCAAATTAAATTCCCGTTCCTATTCGCTGGCCGTCATGACGTTTAGTTGTTTCACTAAACGCCCCCCCCCCCCCCCCAGAGAAAACAACCCACAGTTGCTGGAAGAGGTTACCAAGATTAAAATCCTAGAAACTCTTCATCTTCAGAGATTCCTGAAATACTTCACGGAGTTTCTGCTTTTCTTGGGCGTCTATCTCTTCTGCAGTGGGAAAACACGGTTTTAAATTGCACACATGGACAGTGCGGACATCTTCCCCAGTGGCCTCCATCGCTACTCTGTAGTTCAACAGGCCCAACTTCTCAATCACCCGGTAAGGTCCTTTCCATCTTGGGGCTAGTTTGGTACTAAAAAGTGGTGAAGTGCACTTGACTGGGAAAATTTCTTACCCACACACAGTCTTTCTATTTAATACAATTTCTCTTCTCTTTTTGTTGTAGCTTCTCAGTTGTCTCTCTGCAGCTTTTCTGCAACACCCTTTTGCTCTCGACTGCAGCTGAGATAACTGTTTAACAAGGCCGTAAGAGGGTGTATCAGGAAGAAGATTCTGGCCATGCAGTACCTTGTCTATTGGTCCTTGTAATTTTCTTCCCAGGTGTAGTTCAGCTGGAGACATTCCAATTGTTTCCTGTACAGCTGAGTTGATGGCAAACCTTAGCTCAGGAAGATACTGGTCCCATTTTTGGTGGTTATCCTCAACATATGGTGCAATCATTTGTTTTAAGGTACGGTTCACCCGTTCTGTCATGTTGGTTTGAGGATATGCTGTTGTGGTTTTTTTGATTTATCCTCCATTTTACAGATCTCTTTGCATACAGCTGAAACAAACTGTGTACCTTGGTCAGACAGAATGCAGTTAGAGGCAGTTAGAGAATTTCCTTCCTGAGGAGAGATGCGACAGTCTGTGCAGTGGCATTCCGCATGGGGAACAACTCAACCCACTGCGAAAAGTAATCTACAAAGACTAAAAGATATTGGTGTTGGTGAGTGCTGCGGGGCAGGGGTCCCGTGATGTCTACTCCTAGCATTTCACTTGGTCGTGAGGTAGTAACTTGTTGGAGTTTTCCCGCAGGCTTTTGGTTTTCACCTTTTACAGTCTGGCATTTCACACATCTCTTGACGTGTTGCTTCACGTCTGTCCACATTCCTGGCCAGAAAGCAACATGATGCAGCCTTTTGAAAGTTTAGAAAATTCCTACATGACCACTCAAAGGATGTGAATGATAATGTTGTAGGTTGGTTGGGATCACACTTCTGGGAATATACACTCAAAAATGTACTTGGCCACTGGGTAGGTGAGTCTTGTGAAACAATTTATCTTCAATTACATCAAATTGCATTTTAAGAAGGTTATCGTCATTGGCCAGTTCTTGAAATATTTGTGCAATTTCTGCATCTTTGTGTTGTTCCTTCCAGATGACAGCATCAGTGACTGGAAACTCTGGATCTTCTTTCTGGGTGGAATAAAGATGGCATTCAGGTCTGGAGTGCATGTGGGAAAGGGCATCAGGTGCCAGGTTAAGTTTTCCTTTGCGGTATTCCACGACAAAATCAAATCTCTGTAGGCGGAGAGCCCATCAAATCAGTCGGCTGGTAGTCTTAGTGGAATTCATCACCCACTGTAAAGCTGAATGATCAGTAACAATGGTAAATAGTTTGGGTTCAAGATAATGTTGCCATTTTTCTAGTGCCCACACTACTGCCAAACATTCTTTCTCTGTCACGGAATAGTTTACCTCTGCTTTGTTCAATGTCCTACTCCCATAGGCGATTACCTCCTCCAGGCCGCTGTTTTTCCTTTGGGCCAAAACTGCACCAAGTCCAGTGTCGCTGGCATCAGTATAGACCACAAATGGTTGTTGCAGATCAGGATGACCTAATATGGGAGATGAAATTAGACAGGCTTTCAACTGATCAAAAGCTTCCTGACATTGCTGTGTCCACTGAAATGGGCAACCCTTTTTCTTCAGTGCATTGATAGGTTCAGCGACCTGAGAGAAGTTGGGCACAAATCTGTGGTACCATCCTGAAAGTCCTAGAAAGGTTCTTTCAGGTTGGCAGGCACAGGGTAAGAACGTATAGCTTCCACTTTACTTGGGTCTGCTGTAATGCCTTTGATGTTCACCACATGACCAAGGAATGTCAGTTCCTCCAGACAGAATTTGCTCTTTTTCAGGTTGATGGTTAAACCAGCAGTTTGCAATCTAGAAAGGACAATTTGGAGATCCTGGAGATGCTGGTTCAGAGATGGGGAGTATACAATGATATCAATGTACACAAAACATATTTTCCCTCTCAATTCTCCAAGAATAGTTTCCATCAACCTCTGAAATGTTGCTGGGGCATTTTTCAGTCCAAAAGGCATCACATTAAACTGAAGGTGGTCTTAGATTTGCTCTCCAGGTGGTCCATCATCACCTGCCAGTAACCACTGTTCAGGTCAATAGTGGAAAAGATAACTGCTCCTGAGAGAGACTCAAAAGCTCAGTGATGTTAGGTAGATGATAAGCATCTCTCTCAGTGATGGCATTTACCTTACGGTAATCAACATAGAACCTCAAGCTCCCATCCTTCTTCAGGACTAACACCACCGTTGAGGCCCAAGCAGAGTAAGACGGTTCCACTATGCTATTTTCCAGCATTTCTTTAAGTTGTTCCTTTACAACCGCTTGTTTCTCAGGGGTTAGTCAATATGGTTGTTGCTTTATGGGAACTGGGTGAGTGGTGTAAATACAATGTTGAAGAACAGTCGTCCTTCCAAGCTTCATGAACAGCCATCTCTATCAAGGTTTGGTCATCCAGATAGGTTAATGGTGGTGATGGTGTGAATTGAAATGGAGGAATAGAGCTGAATACTGAAAGTGTTTTGTTTGAATGTGGAGTTTGGGAATTCTTTTCCAAATGTGGGGATCTTCCAACAGGAACGCTGGCATATCCTGGTTGAAAAGGATAGTCTTCCTAGGGGTTTGCCTTGAAGGAATATTTCTGGTCAGCTACATTAATCTGCAGACCACTGGAATAAATGAAGTCCAGGCCTAAGACAACAGAATAAACCAGGGCCTTGGAGGTGAGAATGGCAGCATGAGTAGGAAAGGTTTTGTGGTGAAGTGTGATCAGAACATTTGTCCATCCTAAAGGCACTTCGGCCTCTCCATTCACCAAATGAAGTGGACCAAGGCTCCAGGGATGAAGGCTGGTAGGGGGTTCCAGTTCCTTCCAGAGACTCTCATGGAGAAGGGTATAACTTGCTCCCGTATCCAAGATAGCTTTTCCTCTCCAATCTCCAATATGAACGGGTACGACCAACTGTTGAGGTATGGAAACAAACTTATTAGTGGCAGACTTATTGGATGACTTTGTAGGAAGTGAAACTGACAGGGCATTACTGGATGGTGATACTCCATGCTTCTGTGGCTGGAAGGAACGTTTATTTCCTGCAG
Source organism: Hemibagrus wyckioides (assembly GCF_019097595.1). Lineage (NCBI taxonomy): Eukaryota > Metazoa > Chordata > Actinopteri > Siluriformes > Bagridae > Hemibagrus > Hemibagrus wyckioides. The sequence goes on along the minus strand of NC_080715.1, from coordinate 2,912,884 downwards.
ATGGATGCTGACTGGATGACTGGGTCACCGCAGGGAGGAATAGAGTGGACAGTTACCTGGTGGATGCTATCCTTTACATCTCCAGCACTGGACTGGTGGCCTTTCAACAGCTCGATTGACGGTAGGGCTCTGTGGTTGAGTCATCCGTCCTTCATAGTGTAACTGCTGAACATAATCTTTCTCCAGCTGAAAGCCTAGTTTCACCATCTCATCCACTGTATTTACTCTGCCACGAAATTGGCTGGCTAGGTAAGGCTTGATGTTTTTGAGAATCACTTTTACTAGCTTACTATCCATTAGGGAGGGCTTCCACCGTTTACACAGGGCTCTGTATGAGAAAGCAAAGTCTCTGATTGATTCCTTTTCTGCCTGTGTTCTAGTTCGGACCCTCTCCGCCAGCTCATCTTCATAGTCCTCAGAGAGGAAGGCTGAGAGGAAAGCAGTTTCAAACTCGTTCCAGGTAGTAACAGAAGATCGAACAACTTCCCACCAATCACGTGCCGTGCCATATAGGACAGTGAGGAAGGTAGCCAAGAGGTCAGCATCAGTCAGGGAATGTAAGGCCAAAAAGTCCTGACAGCGAGCTAGATATAACAGTGGATCAGTATCATCTCAAGGTCTTCCAAATGTTGGAAAAGTTAGTTTCAAATGATCACTTTTGACAGCAAGCGGTGGAAGTGTCAATGGAGCAGTCACTGAAGGAGCAGATGAAAGACTGGTTCCGGGTGCCGATACTGGTGAGGTCTTTGAAAGGTCTGCCACTTGCTTTTCATGTGTTTTGAAATATTTCCTCATTTCCAAATGAAGATCTTTTAGGTGGTCTCTGATGACATCTAGTTGAGTGCTACAGTGCTGAATCTTGTTGGAAAGGTTTTCATGAATCTTCCCACATTCTTGTGTAGCTCGAATATCCTTTTGTATTTCCACCTAAACCTGTTCGACCATGAAGGTAATTTCACTTCTCTGGACTTCTTCTGCCACCATCACCTTCAGGGCTTTTGTCAGTTGATCTATGCTTTCTCCCTCATCTCGTCTCCATGCAGTTACCATATCCAAGATTTGCTGATGGTTGTATTCCACCTTTGCAGCCAGAATTGCAAGCTTTTCCTCATGTAAAGAAATGGATTTTACAGATTCTTAGGTAAGTTCTTTCACAGCTTTTTCTTGCTGTTTTATGCAGTCAATTAACTGATCCCAGTTTCCTTGAACATGGGTGGTGAGCTGATGGATTTCCCTTCCTGGAGTAGGGAGGTAGCCAGGGAGGTCATGCTGCATTGGTGAGGAGGGAGGTGAATCTCCAGCGGATGCACTGGTACACAGTTGCATCGGGTCAGGCTCACATGAAGGACTGCCACCTGGAGCTGTGGTGGAAAAATGCACTTGGGACCTGGGGTGGGGTGCAACGTGTGTGGGTGTAGAGTGATAGCTGGGAACCTGAATAGGTGGAAGAAATTGTCCTTGTTGCACGGGTGGCCAAAGAGGAGTGTCTATGTCTGGGAGATCAATTTCCACAGAAGTTGAAGAGGAAAGGGGAGTAGTGGCCATGTTCGTATTGTGTTCGTAAATGTGTGGGCAATATGAAATGTTGGGCAAATAAAATCAAAAAAGAAATACTGGAATGTATGGGTTTGTTTGGGGGCAACAGGGCAAGATTTATAAGATTGTAAACAATATGTTCAAAATTTACAAGAGGTTTAAAGGTTTTCCCCCAACACAGAGGTTCAAAACACCACACAGTTTAACCCAGTAAACATATTAAACATTAAACCCAGTAAACACATTAAACTCAGTAAACACAGTAATTCAAGTTCAAGTCTTTCAGTTCATGCACTTTTTTTTTTTTTTAGTTCAAGTCCCTGTTCGGGCGCCACTTCTGTAACGGTGGCGACACCCAATTGAACATTTTAACTAAAACATTACTAGTTCGGGTGCCAGACAGGGGTTAGCCTGTCAAAATAATTAGATAAGTACCCCAGATTGCCGTCAAACACCACCTATTACATACAACTTAATAATAGTAACCATAGATACACTATATTGCCAAAAGTATTCGCTCACCCATCCAAATAATCAGAATCAGGTGTTCCAATCACTTCCATGGCCACAGGTGTATAAAATCAAGCACCTAGGCAGGCAGACTGTTTTTACAAACATTTGTGAAAGAATGGGTCGCTCTCAGGAGCTCAGTGAATTCCAGCGTGGAACTGTGATAGGATGCCACCTGTGCAACAAATCCAGTCGTGAAATTTCCTCGCTCCTAAATATTCCACAGTCAACTGTCAGCTGTATTATAAGAACGTGGAAGTGTTTGGGAACGACAGCAACTCAGCCACGAAGTGGTAGGCCACGTAAACTGACGGAGCGGGGTCAGCGGATGCTGAGGCGCATAGTGCGAAGAGGTCGCCAACTTTCTGCAGAGTCAATCACTACAGACCTCCAAACTTCATGTGGCCTTCAGATTAGCTCAAGAACAGTGCGCAGAGAGCTTCATGGAATGGGTTTCCATGGCCGAGCAGCTGCATCCAAGCCATACATCACCAAGTGCAATGCAAAGCGTCGGATGCAGTGGTGTAAAGCACGCCGCCACTGGACTCTAGAGCAGTGGAGACGTGTTCTCTGGAGTGACGAATCGCGTTTCTCCATCTGGCAATCTGATGGACGAGTCTGGGTTTGGCGGTTGCCAGGAGAACGGTACTTGTCTGACTGCATTGTGCCAAGTGTAAAGTTTGGTGGAGGGGGGATTATGGTGTGGGGTTGTTTTTCAGGAGCTGGGCTTGGCCTCTTAGTTCCAGTGAAAGGAACTCTGAATGCTTCAGCATACCAAGACAGTTTGGACAATTCCATGCTCCCAACTTTGTGGGAACAGTTTGGAGCTGGCCCCTTCCTCTTCCAACATGACTGTGCACCAGTGCACAAAGCAAGGTCCATAAAGACATGGATGACAGAGTCTGGTGTGGATGAACTTGACTGGCCTGCACAGAGTCCTGACCTCAACCCGATAGAACACCCTTGGGATGAATTAGAGCGGAGACTGAGAGCCAGGCCTTCTCGTCCAACATCAGTGTGTGACCTCACAAATGCGCTTCTGGAAGAATGGTCAAAAATTCCCATGAACACACTCCTAAACTTTGTGGACAGCCTTCCCAGAAGAGTTGAAGGTGTTATAGCTGCAAAGGGCGGACCGACATCATATTGAACCCTATGGATTAGGAATGGGATGTCGCTTAAGTTCATATGCAAGTCAAGGCAGGTGAGCGAATACTTTTGGCAATATAGTGCAAGTCAAATCAGTTCTATGTGGAGTTCTGGTTGAGAGACCGTATAGCCTGCGGGAAGAAGCTTCTCCTCAGTCTCTCTGTGTTGGCCTTCGGGGAGCGGAAGCGCTTTCCTAACCTCAACAGAGAGAACGGTCCATTGTTGGGGTGGCTGAGGTCCTTCACGATCTTCCTGGCTTTGGTCCAGCACCGCTTGTTGTAGATTGAGTGCCGGTCAGGGAGCTTGGTACGGATGATGCGCTCAGCTGATCGCACCACCCTCTGAAGAGCTTGTCTGTCCTGCATTGCGCTGTTCCCAAACCAGGTTGTGATGTTTCCCATCAGGATGCTCTCTATGGTGCAGGAGTAAAAGTTCCTAAGCACCTAAGAGGGCAGTCTAAAGTCTCTCAAGCATCTGAGGTGGTAGAGACGCTGCCGGGCCTTTTTCACCACTGTGTTGATGTGACAGGACCATGACAGGTCCTGCGTGATATGAACACCGAGGTATCTGAAGCTGTCCACTCTCTCCACTGGGCTCTCGTTGATCACAGGGTTCTGGTAGCTCCTCTCCTGCTTTTTGCTGAAGTCCACTATCAGCTCGTCGACGTTAAAGAGGAGGTTGTTCCTCTGGCACCAGTTCTCCAGATTCCTAGTCTCCTCCAGGTAGGCCGTCTCATTGTTACAGGGCTACAGGGCGATAGTTGTTGAGGGATTTCTTCGGGACAGGAACAATGATGGACTCTTTAAAGCATGTGGGGATTACCGACTGGGTTAAGGAGAGGTTGAATATGTCTGTGAACACAGGTGCTAGCTGGTCAGTGCAGGCTCTGTGGATTCGACCTGAGATTCCATCTGGTCCTACAGCTTTCCCGGCGTTCACTCTCCTGAAGGCTCTCCTCACGTCATGCTCAGAGATGATGAACATGTTTCCGGTGTTGGCATTCTCTTCCTGTCGGCAGCCATTAGCATTAGCTTTAGCATTAGCATCGTTAGTTGGAGCCTCGAAGCAAGCATAGAAGGTGTTCAGCTCATCTGTATGATAAAATCAAATGAGTCATTTGAAGAAAGTGTTATTCAGAGAGACTCATTTAAAGGGAGTCATTTCAGTGTGTCTCATATCATTTCATATATAGGTTAGATTTTTATTCTCTATTTTATTCTCATATGCTGATGATTTAAAATGCCACATAACATATTTTATAACGTGTCCTTTAATTAGTGAACAAACTCAAAAATGATCAGTTGTGTTTGCAGAAATGCAAGAGGAAATGCATTTAAAGTGATTTATTCAGGTTTTCTCCTCAATTTCATTGTACATTTTAAAAGAAATCACTGAAATATGCAATAGAAAATCATTTGTTCAGTTTTATATAAAAATCTATCATTTGTTTTAAAATGTTATACTTGCTGTTACATAATATAAAAAACAGCATTTTAAAATAAATTATGGCTTATATTTATGAAATTAAATGAAAAATAATGTTCATTTAATGAATTTCTGTAGACTTTGCTATAAATCATATGGCATTGCTCTCATGGTGAGAAAAGTGACTGACTGAATGGATAAAAAGTGTCTCAAGCAATAAGGAAAAAGTTTTACTGTAATACACGTTTATTCCTGAGATTGGTGGGACTTTTATACTGTCCCCTTCAAACAGCAAGACCAATTCTATTATTTCTGCTACACTCCATTACTTATGAAATCTTAGGTCTGAAATCAAAAGACGATAGATCAGAATTTCATTTCCTGATATTTACATCTGGATGTGTTCAACAACTCAGAACATGGCACCTTTGGTATCAGAGCACCCAATTTTTATGTGGCCACAAGTATTGGAACAGCCACTCTTACAGGACATGGATGTAGGCAGGAAGCCTGGAGTTGTCCCTCCACTGTATGCAGGGTTGGTGTATCTCTAAAGCATGTGACTTTCTTACCCTTCTGCCAGTAAGAATGTGGCCTTCCTGTAAATCCATGCGAGTTCAGTTCAGTTGGACATCCCGTATGGGCTGGTGAGGATCTCAGTGACTCAAACACAAGCGTGTGCTCCAAAGCTGGAGTCTTGAGGGAGTACAGTCACAGAGGAATCTCACCCCTTTCAGAAAGTCTATAAGCAAGTCATTAAATACCAGCAGCTGCTACTCACTATACACTCACTTCATCTTCACATCAAACATCAGAATAAAACATTAGGAAACATCTTTTTTTATAACGTTCTTTTTTTTATTCATTCTTTATTTTTTATTTTTATTTTCTGGCCCATAAGGGTTTAGTACAGCGGACAAGGCAAGGGTTCACAACAGCAGTCACATTTTCAGGAGAGGAAATGGTGGATGTGTAACGCTTAAACAGAATTAAAGTCCTCTTGGTATTGATAAAGGATCTGATTAATACAAGGTTTTTTTCTCACTTATGTTTATTCTCTCATCACACTCTGTTATACTCAATGAGCTTCTTCCCCAGTATCTTCACTGTGTCTCTCAGAGTCTCCACCTCAATTCTCAGGTCAGCGTTCTCCTTCTCCAGCTGAGCGATGGTCTCCACATCATCCACAGCT
>NC_080715.1:2744572-2897072 GCF_019097595.1 Hemibagrus wyckioides | reverse complement strand
GTCAGACTTCTCCTTCTCCAGCTGATGGATGGTCTCCACATCCTGCTGATGTTTCTCCACTGTCTCTCTCAGAGTCTCCACCTTTTCTGTCAGGTCAGACTTCTCCTTCTCCAGCTGATGGATGGTCTCCACATCCTGCTGATGTTTCTCCACTGTCTCTCTCAGAGTCTCCACCTTTTCTGTCAGGTCAGACTTCTCCTTCTCCAGCTGATGGATGGTCTCCACATCCTGCTGATGTTTCTCCACTGTCTCTCTCAGAGTCTCCACCTTTTCTGTCAGGTCAGACTTCTCCTTCTCCAGCTGATGGATGGTCTCCACATCCTGCTGATGTTTCTCCACTGTCTCTCTCAGAGTCTCCACCTTTTCTGTCAGGTCAGACTTCTCCTTCTCCAGCTGATGGATGGTCTCTACATCCTGCTGATGGTTCTCCTTAGCTTCAACCAAGGTGACCTGAAAGGACAACAATTACTCATGAGAATAGTCTAAATATATTGGTGGGGAAATGACAAAATGTCCCCAAAATCACACACACACACACACACACACACACAGTGAGAAAGAGAGAGAGTTATTTAACAAAAGCAGCCATGTATTACTGAGGAGAAATGTTTACCTTCAGGAACTCCTCCTTGTGTGTCAGAGTCTTTATCATCTCCTCTTTCTCAGCCAGGAGGATGCTGTGAGCCTCTCGCTCTTGCTCTTTCTCCTAAAACACACACATGGAGCAAAAGAGGTTCACACAGTGCTTAAGGTTCACATCTGCAATGGGCCACTTCTGTGTGTGTCTTTATATCTGTATAATGTTAGAGATCATGATATAAGACATGTCTGAACCATAATGGTTTCATTGCTGAGCCTGTGACAGAGCTGAGAGTTTCATCTCCCATCTAATATCATGACCAGCCGTCACTGCTCTCTCCCCTCTGGCTCCAAGTGCAGGTGAGCTTCAAACTCCAGAGAGCAGGTATTTCCTATTCTGAATATTTCCCTAGGTATGGTACTCCCATTATTCTGAATCAGAGCCTTATCTCACCTACCTTGCTTTTCAGGTCACAGTCTCTGTGTGCCTCACAGAGCAGTTCCTCCAGCTCCTTCACTCTGTCCTGCAGCTGAATCTTGGACACCAACAGTTTCTGAATCACAAAAATAACTCTTTCAAATGGATGCTAGGACAAATTACAGCTTCATATTAAGAAAATATTCATAAACTTCTGTAAAGAGGAGACTAAATGTAGAATGTGTGATTAGTGTAAAGAAACATTGGAGTGTGAATGGTGTAAATATGAGCCTGCAGTTCTGCTGTTAGTAAGAGACTGGAAATGTACACTATAGGGTTAAAGTTAGGAGCAGAACAAACTTACCATCATCTGGTCTTTAACAACCTCTGTGTCAGGACCTAAAATAAAAAATAAAACAGTAGATCATCACACATCATCCTCTATTATTGAAGTGTTGAACTCCACACAAGCGATATTTTCATCACTTCTGATCCGGGTGAAGCTCTACAGCACAACTATTCCCACTTTTTCACGGGTCTCCAGAATAAAAACACTTTACTGATCTTCACTATCTACATGTCTACTGTGGGTTAAGGCTGAAGGACACACTGACAGATTTTATTCTACATTCATGAAGCTAAAATCCTCCATGTAGCTGGACAGAAAGAGAGAGTGATTTCACCCCTCAGGGCATCTTTCAAGCAGCGCGAGCGCCGGACACCATCTGGATAAGGGCTATTAACTTATGAAGAACTGAACAAATCTACTGAATTCATGTTTTTCTAAAGGAGAGAAGTAAACTTAGCACTGCATGGTTACACCAGGACTGAGAAATAGTTGTACCTTCGGTCGTGTCCTCGGGCTCCGCTGTCGTATCTTCGCTCCGTTTAACATAAGTGTAAATGCTGGCTGTCGCGGCTGCAGCTCCGGCCGCTAACAGCAGAGGGCGCAGTGGAAGACCACTAAATGCTCCAAAAAAGTTCATGATCTCTTCACTGTTCAAAGTAACTTTAATAAACACCTTACTCTCACAGCGTCCAGGAGATTTCTGAAAGCTCCGCCTACTTTTTTACGTTTTCAGATCTGTTCGAATTCTGCGCTATGACGTCACCAGCGAGAGCCGTCCAGGCGAGAAAACAAGTGCGGTCACGTGATACAGTAAAAAAAAAAATCACCGCGCAACCACCCTGAGTGCTGATTGGTCAGCAGTAACCAGGGGGAAAATCCATCATTTCCTGTACCAAGTGTCCCAAAATCGCTATTAAATTAGTGTTTGTGGTTCAAATTGAATGTAAATACATTGGTTAGAAAGCCAATAAAATTCCCTTTAATCTGATATAAATATAAAACACTGCTCTTTGTTAAGTTGACCGTCTGACCGTGTAATGACCAGTGCCATGTGTTTATTGTACAGCATCCTGTGTATGCGCGGATGGATACAGTTTCTATCGGTGCAAACTTTATTTACACATCACCACCCTACTCTGAGAAATTAGTTCCCAAAGTCAGCCCAAAATATTTGCTACAGCCAAAACGGTTATATATTCTGAAAGTAGAGATTACGACCTTTATATTGTTGTATATTATTTTCAGCTTTGCAGCTCGTATTTACATCTAAATCCACGCTTCCCGATCTTTAGACCCTGCGCGGTGTCCTCGATTAGTGAGAGAGTCGAGACGCCATTTTGTGTAGCTACTTTACCGAGACGCCATTTTGTGTAGCTACTTTACCGAGACAGGAGATAAATCCATTCATTAAATCGGGGAAATGTTTCAGTTATTTAACGAGTGAATACTGCATCAAATTATTTGATAAGAAAATATTTTTGATATATATATATATATATATATATATATATATATATATGCCCACAATTATTTACCACTGTTTTTCTTAATATGTGTACTGTTTTCATTTTGTTTGCTTAAATGAAATGAATATCATAGGTCACGATTGTAGCAAGTGTAACGGAGGTCAGCGGTAGGAGCTGTGCAGGTAAACTTCACTCCCCTGATCTCAACAGGTGTACTGGCTGACTGAATGATGTTCTAGTGGCTGTAGTACTGGTCCTGACTGATTCACCCGAGTTAAATCATCCGATTCTGCATATTAACTCATGATTCATGAGTCCGAGGTCTAAATTAATAACCCGATTCTTATTTGTCCTATGGCTGTCACCGTGTTCATTAACTGATTCAGCTGATTCTGAGCTGACTCGCGGATCCGGTTCATTGACTGATTCAGCTGATCCTGTGAATATTTTCCAGATTGTGTTTTATATCAAATTAAAGACAAAACATTGATTACAGTGGAAAAGCCAGAATTTCTTCTTGCCTCTGGCATGATCCCAGAATGTATGAATCCTGGAAGGCAGGAAATGTCATGAACTTCATACATCATATAGAGACATGTTTATTAAATCTACAACAGTTATGAAGTGAAACCTTGTCTTTGAACTGTAATGCCTAAACCTGACAACTTGAGTGTTTTAATGCTAATTCATATCATTTACTTGATGTATACTCACTGTAACTGAAACTGTGATACCAAATATATAACTACACCGCAACATGATTCACTGAAAATGTGCTTTGAAAATGTGATTTATTAAAAATATCAGCTATAAAGTATTTACAATATTTTACAAACACCTTTATTAATTGTTTATGTTATGTGATGTATTACATGTTTAAAATGGTCTAGATGACTTAATGGTTATTCGTGAAAATAAAAAATAAAACGTACTGACTTTCTACTTAAAAATCTCTTGTATAGAGTGGTTTTATGTTAAAAACAACATCCATTGGAATGCAAAGTTTGAAGGCAATATCTCTTCTAGATCAAAAGCTATATGAATTTAAAGGCAATTTTTACTGACCCGGATTCACAAACTCATGTTTTGCGTTTCTCAAAGGCATTTACATAGAGCAAAAATTCTCTAAAATGGTATTTTTTTCAGATTTCAAATGCTCATAACGTTTGATCTACATAATAAGAAAAATACTAAGCTGAAAATTTGATGGTGGTTGCTACATCAATATTTCTTATTATATACAGTATATTGAGCTAAATAAATAAATAAAGCAAACGGTAACTGAAATAAATAAAAAGTAATAAAGTAAATAAAAAGTAGATCAACAACAAGATGAAGACTAATAATTACAATTACGACTAACCATAATAATTATAGTTTATTATACTCACTATTATATACACTGTGTGTGATAGAGCTGGGGGATCATAATAATAACAACAACAACAACAACAATAATAATAATAATAGTTATTATTATTATTATCATTATTATTATTATCATTATTATTATTATTATTATCATTATTATTATTATCATTATTATTATTATTATGCATACATTTGAGTCAAAATCCAAAGCTAACTCTTATAGTTTAAAGTGAATCTCGGTGCCTGTCCTCAGCATGAGGCCATCATTCTGGAAAGCAGTGTGACAATTACCCAAGAAACACAGACACTCATGAATAATAAAATGGCAAATAAGGATTTGTTTAAAAAGATATGTGAAATGAGGAGAAGAGGAAAGGACAGAAATATGGGCTTTCTTTAGCACAGGTCACTACCAGAAACAAAACTATGAGTCTTTGGCCTTCTGTAACATAACCATCACAATCTGACTATTTATCTTTCACTGGAGATTTAAAAATAATGTATTTCCAACATTATTTACATTTACACTTTACTGCATTTGGCAGACGCTCTTATCCAGAGTGACATAGAAAAGTGCTTTGAAGTCTCTATCAATGAACACATCCACACTGGTTAGTTAGGCCATTTCCTTTTCCAGTAGGAATTGGCCCCTGTCCACAGTGCCAAAACTACTCAAAACTGGTTTGCTGACCGTGGTATTACTGTGCTTGACTGGCCAGCCAACTCACCTGACCTGATCCCTATAGGGAATCTGTGGAGTGTTGTGAAGAGGAAGATGAGAGACACCAGACCCCGCAATACAGATGAGCTGAAGGCCGCTAACAAAGCAACCTGGGCCTCGTGCATTAACAGTAATTTGTGCAAAAGGAGCCCCAAACAAATATTAAGTGCATAAATGAACGTACTTTAGTCAGAAGTTTTCTAGTTTTTCTGTATTATGAATCATTTCTTTGATTATCTTATGAAACATTCTAATATTTTGAGGATTATTGATTTTCATTAATTTCCCATAAACACACTCCTAAACCTTGTGAAAAGCCTTCCCAGAAGAGTTGAAGCTGTTATAGCTGCAAAAGGTGGGCCAATGTAGTACCCTCAACGTCTGTGAATGGGGAAAATAATGTTCAATAAAAAGACAGGAACCGGAGCTGCTGTTTCACTGCCCGTGTCTGTATTGACTGAGCACCATGCGGCCCTCCCCCCACAGGTGAATACTCTCAGGGAACAGTAATCAATAACAGAGCAACAGACATAATTAATCATAAATATAAATGAAGATAAAAGAAACAAAGATAACACTTTCAACATTTGAAATATTTTCCATAATATATACATTATATTTAATTCTATGTCCACCACACTCTCCCCTTCAACAAAAATGTCGTCCTGACATTTCTTTTCTAAACAAAACAGTTCCTCAGGTTGAATTGTTCCCACTTATGTATATGCTGTGCAATTACCCAAAGTTCATCAATAAAGACTTTTTGTGTGGTACTAGGTAAGTCCATGTGATAAATTTCTGCATTTCGTATGGTGTGGACTGAAACGCTATTGTGTCTGAATGACGGTGTACCCAGGTAATCGTATGTGAATGTCTTTGGTGGCCTCCTTCCTCTCCTAGGCCATCTGTATCCCTGTCCTCCTTCACCGATACCTTCGCCCGGAACTGCATGAACATCAGACATACCTCCAGATTCTCCAACTGATTGTTCCTCCTCCATAACATCTACTTCCTGTTGAGGTACCCATTTATCTTGCATTTGGACTTTTGTCCCATAATCATTTACCATCACATCTGAATCAGTTGTTTCTCTTTCCTTTTCAGGTTGTCTGGACTGAACAGCAGGTAGGTTTGTGTTATCTAACTCACTGTTTTGATCTGCAGGTTGCTGAGACTGGGGGACAGGTAAGTAGTAGAATTCAGAATCTTCTTCCTCTTCTTCTGGACTTGACTCATCCCTGTCTACTAGTCTTGGTTCTTTGATGATTTTCTTTGTCCTTGACTCAGTTCTGAGGTCAACCTCCAACAGTAAGTAGTCACCAAGAAGCAAGAGATCAGGATCTCCCTTTCCCTTGTTCTGGTATCACTTTGTAAATTGGACCCTCTTAACACCTCTGGGTGTTAAGTTTTGCACTAGCACATGATCTCCAGGACACAAGATGAAGCTCCTCACCTTCCCATCATAATTCTTCTTATTTCTTTCTGCTCGATTTCTTTGCAGTTGATTTTGAATGTGATATATTCTATATCTAGGCACGTTCTGTCCAGGGCTGACTGCGGCCCTGTCATCATTTGTTTTTGACCTCATCTTATTACCATGATATCCTTTGTTTTGTCCTAGAATTTCTTTCTGTTCTGTTTTGAGAACACGTGCTGAACACAGACACTCAGTGACAGTTCCTTCTTCCGTATCTTAGATAGGCCTTTTCATAATAAACTAACAAAACTGCCAGTGAACACGTCAACCACCACGTCTGTTTCTGCCGACGTCTTTTGTTTAGCTATAGATAATAATAAAGATTATAACTTTCTTCTGTATAAATACTCCCTGTTTATCTCATTAAATTTCAAAGAGTTCTGCTATTCGATCACTGTCTCTGCGTGGTTCTGTAGCATCTCTTCCCTAAATTCAGCTCTAGAGGCAGCGGCAGCAGCGTGACTCAGGATTTTCTCTGAGTGAGTTTGAAAATTCTAACAGAATGCTTCCTGCATTTCTTCCTTCCATTTCCTAACATCTCTTTGTGGTCAGTAGTTCATGATTCAAGGGTCAAGCCAAACAATAGATCCACAGGTAGTCTTGGAGACCTTCCGAACAGAAGATAAAATGGCGAAAATCCTGTGACTTTAGACTTAAAATGTATATTATTGTAGTTTACCTGGCTGAGAACTTTTAGTTAGAGAGCTATTATAACAGCAGATATTTTTAGAATGCTGCAGGAATGGTATTTCACATGGACTCATCCCCATTTAAAATGTATCCCCAAAAGTCCCTCGACTTCTCAGCCCAGAAAGTGTTTCAAAAGAATAATGTCTGAGGTCATGGTAATATTTTCTGCACCAGGCCACCACTTGAGGCTCTCTCTCTCTCTCTCTCTCTCTCTCTCTCTCTCTCTCACACACACACACCTAGACAGGTGATTCAGTCTCTATTCATTGAAGATTTGACCTATGATGATGATTCTTTTGGCTTCTACATGATCCAATGATCCATTGCCTATTTTTTTTATTAAAACAGACAAAGTGTGTGTGTGTGTGAGTCCCTGATGATTTTGTGTCTAGGAGGAGGAAGAAGAAGAAGAAGAAGAAGAAGAAGAAGAAGAAGAAGAAATAATAATAGTGTCATGAACAGCTGGACAGTTCCCTGCCACGCCTGGAGAGGGCCCTGACAGGTGAACCTTGGAAGCCTGCTTCTTTGTTTGTATTTTGTGCCATGCCTTTCCCATTGTTCTCCTACTCTGTTGTGTCACCTGTTCCCAATTAACCTTAATGTGTAGCCCTATAAATAGGGATCCTTGCGTACCTGGCATTGTTGAATGTTCCATGTTCTGGTTAAAGTCATGGTGGAATTTATGTTAGAGGTTTTGTTTGTTTTAGTTTAGTTAGTGTTGTGTTAGTCTAGTGATTAGGTTCATCTTCCTCATGTTTGTCTGTCTACGTCAATAAAGCAGTACCTCGTGGTATCCTGCGTATGGGTCTGTCTCTATGGCGTGCCGGTGCACGCACCACCACGGAAGTCTGGGTTCAAGCCCCGCACAGGGTGGGGGTGTCTGGATGTGACAAATAGTAACAAAAATATCAAAAGAATGAACTTTATCTCATTGTGAAGAACTGAAAGTTGGCAAGAACCAGCAGAACACTATAGTGTACATTTTACAGATACTACATTATTCAGACTGTTTAGCTATTGATACAGAAACAGAAAGAAATTCTTACACAGAGTTTATAATCAATTCCAATGTGAATGACAAAAGTCATTTAACCCTTGTATGGTGTTTTCATTTTTTATCAAATGATTTGCCTTGGGTCATTTTCTGTGAAGATCATATATCAGAACACATTTTCAATGACCACACACTGTACATCCCCCTACACATTTATATTACATACAGGATGTTTGGGCAGAGGCTAATACAAATGTGGAACTTGTAGGTCCTGTTTACCTACACTGTCCTCCTCCTGCCTGGGCCTGCTGTTTCTGTGTGTGTGTGAGAGAGAGAGAGTCACCATTGATGAGCAGCTGATGCCATTTAGGGGCCGTTGCACCTTTAGGCAGTATATACCATCTAAACTTGCAAAATATGGTATAAAGATCTGGGCTGCCTGTGATGCCACTTCCTCATATGATTGGAACTTACAAGTCTACACAGGGAAACCTGATGGAGGAGCCCCTAGGACAGTTGTCCTGAACATGACTCAGTGGACACATGCGACAATTTTTTTTAACCTCACACAAACTGGGACAGGAACTCCTAAAGAGGAAGCTGACCATGGTGGGAATACTATGAAAAAACAACTCTGAGCTCCCACCCCAACTGCTGACTACAAAGAACAGGCCTGTCAACTTTTCCAAGTTTGTGTACATGGCTGACACATCCCTGGTATCCTACTGGCCAAAGAAAGGCAAGAATGTGGTACTTATGAGTATGCTGCACAGGGATGGGATAATCTGTGGCCAGGAGCATCAAAAACCAGAGATCATGATGGATTATAATACCACAAAAAGAAAGGTGGACAACATGGACAAGCTGGTGACTGCCTACAGCTGCAAAAGGAGGACCCTACATTGGTCAATTGTGATATTCTTTGACATATTGGACATCTCAGCGTATAACGCCTTTGTCATTGATGGCACTGAACCCAGAGTGGAACAGAGGGAAGCTCCAGAGGAGACAACTCTTTCTTGAGGAACTGGGAAAGGCAGTGGTGAGACCTCAAATCCACATGAGAAGACAACATGTTCCAAGAACCCCAGCCTCAGCAGCCATCATGAGAAGGATTCACGAGGAGAATGCTGGTGCCCCATCAAACCGACCTACAGAACCACAATTTGCATTGCCTGAAGTAAGTGTGTGATGCTGCTGACACTCATGCCTTGCGAGAGTGAGGTGTAAATGTTAGGTGTTAAGTAAAATTGCTGATCTTCTCAGTATTCTAGGTTGCAGCCATCAAACAACAAAAAGAAGCGCTGTGAAGTGTGTTGACCCAAGATGAACAGAAAAACACAATATGCATGCATCAAGTGCAAGAAGTACTGTATGTGAATAAAACCTTAATTAAATCTATCAGATAAAGTGATCATGTCTTTTCAGAAGACTGTGATTAAACTTCTTGATTTTGGGGAAATAGACTTTCAGCAGAAGGACTGAAATCTCAGATTTCATTAAAATGTCTTCATTTGTGTTCTGAAAATAAATTAATTTCTTAAGGGTTTGGAGCGACATGCAAGTGAGATGATGACAGAATTTTCATTTTTGGGAGAAATATCACTTTAACTTTTGACTGTTTATTTATTTTTCCCCAAGTATTATGTACCATTGGTTATATAAAACCAGATGCTGGTAAAGTATTATACTTGAGATTTACTGTTAATGTTGATCAACATTTTACCAAACCCTGAAAATTTTGATTGAATGTGTCAGATAATAAAGATGACAATAAAGTATTTGATATACAGAACCTTATCAGAACCTGATTTTTAAAATTTCACCTTTTTCATCTTTTTTCTTTAGAGACTCTTACATTTAGACATTTACCAAAGTAAAATCCTGATGTTGCTTTTATCACTTAAAAAAAAAATGTTTGGGATAGCACCAGAATGTAAAAATCACAGGTAAATTAAAAATAAGAATTAAGCACAAAACTGTTTGAATATAAATAATTATACTGTCCAGTTGAGATGCCTCAAAACACATATACACACACACACACACCCCCATGTGGGGCCAGTCCAGTACCCACTGATAAACCTATAATGGGCCCTTGTATATACCACACGGGCTTCACAAAGTGGGACCAATATGGGCCTCATGTAGGTTGCCCAGTTGGGCCCCACATTTGCCCCAGTCAGAATATATGTGGGATTCATATGGGCTAATTTAGATGGGGCCCACGTGGAACCTGCGGACAAACCCATCTGGGTTTCGAGCCCATATGGGGCCCACATTGCAAACCTTGCAATGTTTGCTGCGTTGATTATGTTATTACACAATCATTCGCGAGAACTCCAGTCATTATGACCCTAATGGCGAGGCATATACAACTGCTTGCCGATGCCCGTTAAAAATTAAGTATCAAAATTCAGGTTGAAAAAAATTCAGGTATTAATATTCAGGTTGACAAAATACAAGCCTTCAAATTTAGGTTGACAAATTCAGGATGATAAAATTCAGGTCTTAACATCTGGGCTATTACAGGAAGAACAATGGATTGCTGATGTCTCGGGCCCGTGTCGCAGTGCACTTTAAAGTGTGCATCCTGCTCCCTGTGCAGTTTACTTTGCAGGGAATCACTTGGCAATTGGAACAAGGCTCTTGTAATGTCAGGCATGCATTTCCGGGTTCCGTGTGGCCACTTCCGGTTCCGGGACGCAACTTCCGGTTTCGCGATCTCATTTCCGGTTTCCGCCATTTTATGCTCCTCTGCCCTATATAAGCTAGCGAGCAGTCCATGCTCCTTGCCAGATGGTCCCTTCAGTCAGCCTTGAGCTCCTGAGACGGCATCCTGCCCTTTTCTTCTGTTCCTGTCTGCCTGGTAATGTCTCTGCCTGTACTACGTTTAACCTGTTCTCTGGATTTGGATTATTGGACTGTATGCTGTTAATGTCCCTGCCTGTCCTACGTTTTACCTGTCCTCTGGATTTGGATTATTGGACTGTATGCTGTTAATGTCTCTGCCTGTCCTATGTTTTACCTGTCCTCTGGATTTGGATTATTGGACTGTATGCTGTTAATGTCTCTGCCTGTCCTACGTTTAACCTGTTCTCTGGATTTGGATTATTGGACTGTATGCTGTTAATGTCTCTGCCTGTCCTACGTTTTACCTGTCCTCTGGATTTGGATTATTGGACTGTATGCTGTTAATGTCTCTGCCTGTCCTATGTTTTACCTGTCCTCTGGATTTGGATTATTGGACTGAATGCTGTTAATGTCTCTGCCTGTCCTACGTTTTACCTGTTCTCTGGATTTGGATTATTGGACTGTATGCTGCTTATGACTCTGCCAGTCCTACGTTTAACCTGTTCTCTATTGAAGTTGACTGAGAACTCTGCCATTCTTTGTGCCGTTTTTAATAAAGACTCTAAGTTTGAACTCGGACTGTGTTCTGCATTTGGGTCCTCACCTGTCATCCCTGACAGTACCATCTGGCCAACATGGACCCAGCAGAGCCACAGAACATGCAAGCCCTTCTAAGCTCCTTAGCTGAGACCTCCACCTCTCACGAACGTCGTCTCCAGGATCTCGCCTCGGCTACACACGAACTGATCTGTCGCATGAATCAGCTTTCAGTCACTCCACCCTCTTCAGCTCCCTCGGCGACAACGACACCCACGAGTTCACCAGATCATCTTCGAGAGCCACATCTGCCTCACCCCGAACGCTTCTCCGGTGAACCAGGACTATGCCGTGCATTTCTGATGCAATGCTCAGTGATCTTTGAACTTCAACCCTCTTCCTTCCCATCAGACCGCTCCAAGGTAGCATATGTCATCTCCCTGTTGTCAGGCAAGGCCAAGCTCTGGGCAACCGCCGAGTGGGAACGTCAGTCTGTACTCTGCTCCTCCTTTGAGTCTTTTTCCAATGAACTCCGCAAGGTCTTTGACACCTCTGCTCCCCAGCAGGATGCAGCACGCTCCCTCTTTGAAGCCTCACAAGGGAGCCTAACCGTGGCGGAATATGCGGTGGATTTTCGCACTTTTGCCATCGACAGCGGGTGGAATGCCACCGCACTCTACGATGCCTTCTATCGGGGGCTGGTTTCTGAAGTTAAGGATGAGCTCGCTGCCCGGGAGCTACCAGCCGACCTCGACGGCTTGATCGCCCTGGCTACCCGCATCGATCGACGCATTCGGGAACGCCAAACTGAGAGGTCAGCCCGACGTCTTGGTCAACCCAACTACCGACCCACTGTCTCTCGCCCCCTGCCTTCTCCTACCCTCCCTGTCTCTGCATCCAGGAGCCTTCCTCTCTCCCATGCCATGGAGATCGGTCGTCGTCACTTATCCCCTGCCGAGAAGGACAGGCGTCGGGCCTCAGGACTATGCCTGTACTGTGGAGAGGCTGGACATTTTGCCGCTTCCTGTCCAGCAAAAGGCCGGGCTCGTCGCTGAAAGAGGGGCCAGCGGCGAGCCTACGACCATCAGTCCCTTCCAAGCCACTGCTCAAGATCCACATCTCAGTTGACCAGCGAGGCTACGACCTATCTGCCTTTGTGGACTCCGGAGCCGACTCTGAATTTATGGATCAAAACCTGGCTAAACAACTAGGCCTTGAGACGGTGCCTCTGTTCTCGCCCCTCCAAGTTCGGGCCTTAGACGGCCACGTCCTCCATCATGCCTCCCAACGCACTAAGCCCTTGCTTGTCACCATCTCTGAACATCACCAAGAGTGGTTGTCCTTTCTTCTGATCCCTTCACCATTTGCTCCTGTTATGTTGGGTTTTCCATGGCTCCGGAAGCACAATCCTCACGTGGACTGGACCAGCGGCCGTATTCTGGATTGGGGCACCTACTGCCTAGCCCATTGCCTAGGATCTGTACCTCCGACCAAGGTGTCTGACATGGACGAACCACCCCCTGACCTCAGCTTAGTACCCTCCGATTATCATGACCTGGGGATGGCATTCAGCAAGGTCAGAGCCTCCTCTTTACCCCCTCATCGTCCATATGACTGCGCTATTGACCTCCTGCCTGGCACTACCCCTCCCCGGGGCCGGCTCTACCAGCTTTCGGGACCCGAAAGAGAGGCTATGACCCAATATATTCAAGATTCCCTCGCGGCCGGGATCATTCGTCCGTCTTCCTCACCTGCTGGGGCTGGGTTCTTCTTTGTAGGGAAGAAGGATGGGTCCTTGCGTCCATGCATCGACTACCGTGGGCTTAATGCCATTACTACCAAGAACCGTTACCCATTACCCCTCATGTCAACTGCCTTCGAACTCCTCCAGGGAGCCACTGTCTTCACCAAACTCGATCTCCGCAACGCCTATCATCTGGTGCGTATTCGAGAGGGTGACGAATGGAAGACTGCTTTCAACACCCCAACAGGCCATTATGAATATCTGGTTATGCCGTTCGGGCTCACGAATGCCCCTGCTGTTTTTCAAGCCCTGGTCAACGACATCCTCCGGGACTTCCTAAACCAGTTTGTCTTTGTGTACTTGGATGACATCCTCATCTTCTCCCACTCCCTGGAGGAGCATGTTCACCATGTCCGGTCGGTGCTCCGTCGCCTGCTTCAGAACCGTCTGTATGTGAAAGCCGAGAAGTGTGAATTCCACACCTCCAGCACCACGTTTTTGGGTTTCATACTCTCGGCCGGTAGCATACAGATGGATCCCAGGCGGGTGGAGGCTGTGAGGGACTGGCAGCGCCCTGAAAGCCGTAAGCAGCTCCAGCGTTTCCTAGGGTTCGCTAATTTCTACCGGAAGTTCATCAGAGGTTACAGTGCCGTTGCGGCACCCCTGCACCGACTCACTTCCTCGCTACACCCCTTCTCATGGACTCCAGAGGCTGAGCTAGCCTTTGCCCAACTCAAGAAGCTCTTCACTACTGCTCCCGTCCTGATTCTTCCGGATCCATCGCGCCAGTTTGTGGTGGAGGTGGATGCATCTGACTGTGGGGTGGGGGCCGTCCTGTCTCAAAGGGCTTCTAAGGACAACCGACTCCACCCCTGTGCCTTTTTCTCTCACCGCCTTTCCCCAGCTGAACAGAAATACGCCATCGGTGAACGGGAGCTTCTGGCTGTGAAACTGGCCCTGGAGGAGTGGCGCCACTGGTTGGAGGGCACTGAGCAGCCTTTCATTGTATGGACTGACCACAGAAATCTTGAATACCTTCAGACAGCCAAAAGACTCAATCCTCGACAGGCTCGTTGGGGGCTGTTTTTTGGGCGTTTTAACTTCACCCTCTCATTCCGCCCTGGTTCTAAGAATGGTAAACCGGACGCCCTTTCACGACTATTCACCCCCGATGAGGATGACCCAGCTCCCGAACACATCCTCCCTTCGTCGGTAACCATCCGTACTCTTCATCTGGGGATCGAAAGGAAAGTGCAGCAGGCCATCGCAGGGATACAGATTCCAGGCAACTGCCCCAGGAACAGACTCTTTGTCCCTGATCACCTTAGGTCTCAGGTCATCCAGTGGTGTCACAGCAACCGCCTTTTTTGTCATCCCGGGGTTTCCCGTACCTTGTCTACTCTCCGACAGCGTTTCTGGTGGCCATCACTCAAGCACGATGTCCAGAGATTTGTGGCAGCCTGTCCCACCTGTGCTCAGCAGAAATCGTCCAGGACCCCACAGGCCGGGCTCCTGCGCCCCCTTCCGACCCCCAGACGACCTTGGTCCCACATCTCCCTGGACTTTGTCAGCGGACTACCTCCTTCGGCCGGCCACACTACCATCCTCACGGTGGTGGACCGATTCTCGAAGATGGTCCATTTCGTGCCCTTGGCCAAGCTTCCCTCCGCCAAGGAGACTGCCCAGATGCTACTACTTCATGTCTTCCGCCTACACGGATTACCTCGCAATATTGTGTCTGACCGGGGGCCTCAGTTCACCTCGAGATTCTGGAAGGAGTTCTGTCACCTCCTGGGTACCTCCATTAGCCTTTCATCTGGCTTCCACCCGCAGACCAACGGCCAGACGGAGCGATTGAACCAAGAGTTGGAGACTGGACTCAGAATCCTCTGTTCTGAAGACCCTACATCCTGGTCATCCAACCTCATTTGGGTCGAATATGCCCACAACTCTCTTCCCTCGGCTGCCACAGGCCTCTCTCCTTTCCAGGCCGCTTACGGCTATCAACCACCTCTGTTCTCTTCCCAAGAATTAGAGGCCTCGGTTCCCTCTGCCCTTGCCCTGGTTAAACGGTGTCGTCGGGTCTGGAGGAGGACCCGCTTAGTGCTTCTCCGCTCATCCAAAAGCTATGCTCGATAGGCTAATCGTAAGCGCCACCCGGCACCCCCTTACCATGTTGGTCAACGTGTTTGGCTGTCCACTCGGGATCTGCCCCTGAAAATCGCCTGTCGGAAGCTCGCTCCTCGCTTTGTTGGTCCGTTCCCAATCTCTAAAGTGCTCAATCCAGTGTCCGTCCGACTCAGGCTGCCCCGGGCCCTTCGCATCCACCCTACGTTCCACGTCTCCAGACTCAAGCCTGTCCAAGCCTGTTCGCTGGTTCCCTCCACCAGACCCCCTCCTCCCGCCCGGGTCATTGATGGAGGCCCCGTTTATACGGTTCGCCGCCTTCTACGCTCCAGACGTCGGGGTAGAGGTCTCCAGTATCTTGTCGACTGGGAGGGCTACGGCCCTGAAGAACGCTCCTGGGTGCCCGCTCGTCACATCCTTGATCCCGACCTTGTTTCCCGGTTCCACCGCGAGCACCCTGATCAACCAGGAGGGGCGTCGGGAGGGGTACTGTCAGGCATGCATTTCCGGGTTCCGTGTGGCCACTTCCGGTTCCGGGACGCAACTTCCGGTTTCGCGATCTCATTTCCGGTTTCCGCCATTTTATGCTCCTCTGCCCTATATAAGCTAGCGAGCAGTCCATGCTCCTTGCCAGATGGTCCCTTCAGTCAGCCTTGAGCTCCTGAGACGGCATCCTGCCCTTTTCTTCTGTTCCTGTCTGCCTGGTAATGTCTCTGCCTGTACTACGTTTAACCTGTTCTCTGGATTTGGATTATTGGACTGTATGCTGTTAATGTCCCTGCCTGTCCTACGTTTTACCTGTTCTCTGGATTTGGATTATTGGACTGTATGCTGCTTATGACTCTGCCAGTCCTACGTTTAACCTGTTCTCTATTGAAGTTGACTGAGAACTCTGCCATTCTTTGTGCCGTTTTTAATAAAGACTCTAAGTTTGAACTCGGACTGTGTTCTGCATTTGGGTCCTCACCTGTCATCCCTGACATGTAATTAACCTGCAGCGGAGAAACGGCTCTGAGGAACATTGCACAAGGGTTGCGGGCTGTGAAGACAATGGACCAAGGGCCGTTGCTTTGGCTGTTCTGTCAGTTGAAAAAGGAATTCTCAGTACTATAAATACTACTGTGGTAATTGGCCGTTTTGCTCAAGTCCAGTCACGGAGATACTCTCTGATGATTCCACCCTCAAAGAAATAGGATAGAAAAGTCACCAAGAGCATGAAGTAGACAAGATATAAGCAGCAAGACAGATGAGAGAGGAGAGAAGAGAGGCTGAAAAAAAAAGAAACAAAGACTAATACATCCAGTAGTGCAGCATAAATGAGGAATGAAATAAGAGGTTGAAGTATAATATAGATTATTGTAAAATAATAAAAAAAGGACCTACCTGACACTGCTTCACACACAAGCTGTAAAAGAGATATTACATGGTATACCTGTGAGAGAGAGAAAATGTAATGAATTAAATGAGCTCCGTTTTAGTAGCAAGACTCCAAAATTATGGGAGGAGTCAGAAAAAAGACTGAATGAAATTTTCTAAAGTTGCGTACTGTTTGTGTCTATTATTAAACCATATTACATAAAAATGCCCTTACAAATCATGTTATTCTTGTTTAACCTCTCTCCCTAATTATCCCCTGATGTTTCACACTCAGTCCCTGATGTTTTCAAATCCTAGAAACACCCCTGCAATTGACCAAGGGGTAAGTTAAATTAGTTTTATCTAGTATCCAGGATTATTAATTGACAGGACAGTAGGAGTCATTTTAGTGTACTGTTAATTTTTTTTTGTCTTTTTTGTGTCTTCGGCACAATGGTAGTCAATAAGTGCAGTTACGTTCTTTTTTTAGGCTGATATTAGATTAAAATAACTCGTAGTACCCTGTTAGTTAATAACACTAACTTACCCCCTGGTCCATTGTCTTCACAGCCCGCAATTCCTTTGCAATCTTCCTCAGAACCGTTTCTCCGCTGCAGATTCATTACAAGAGCTGCGTTCCAATCGGCAAGTGATTCCCCTCCAAGTAAACTGCACAGGGAGCAGGATGCACACTTTAAAGTGCACAGCAACATGGGCCCAGAAATCTGCAATCCATTGCTCTTCCTGTAATAGCCCGGATGTTAAAGCCTGAATTTTTTCGACCTGAATTTGTCAACCTGAATTTAAAGGCTTGTATTTTGTCGACCTGAATATTAATGCCTGAATTTTTTCAACCTGAATTTGAGGTTGAAAAATAATGAAAGTTGTATTTTTTTGGAAATGCTGTAAGGATTTTTTTCATTCAGATCAAATTGCAAAACAGAAAATTTCAAACTTCTTTTTTGTGACAAGTTTTTATTCAGGTCATGTGATTCAATATGCTATTTTATTTCTGGAATTTTGGCACTATTATACTTCCATACCCACAGCATAATCCACCAGACTTTACATTTTGCACAGTGCAGTCAGGTAAATACCCTTCTCCTGGCAACCGCCAAACCCAGACTCATCCATCAGATTGCCAGACAGAGAAGCGTGATTACTTACTCCAGAGAACACGTGTCCACTGCTCTAGAGTCCAATGGTGGCTTAACACCACTGCATCCAACACTTTGCATTGTACTTTCTGATATATGTCTTCAGGACTAGAAATAATAAGTAGGCCTCAAGGAGTGGCCACCACAGTACAGCAGAATAACAAAATGAAAAACTGGTACCAAGTGGAGAGGGCTGCCCCTCAAGTTTCCCTTATTGTTGAAAACAGGTTTGAACCTAAGTTTCAGCTCTAATGATTTTGAAGGCAGAACAGGTAAGAGAATAGATGCCCACAGAGAACCTGAGAGAGGATTTAAACACTCTCTGTAGAATTGGTCAGGTTGTTAAACAGACGCTGGTTAATTGTGTTCATGTGATCCTTCACCCACTCGACACTGGGATCTGCACACAGCTGATGACCGTTCTTCAGGGTAAAGCTGCAGAGGAGAGAGAAGATTTACATCAGTGTGAAACTGCAATAAAATCAGAAAATCAGACACTCTGACACGCCCCAAACCTCCAAGATAATATAAAGTTAGATTCTGTTACACACAACCATAAAGAAACCATAGACAAGAAAATACTAACTTTTTTATTTATTAAAAATAATTAGAAAAAAATTAAGAAACTTACATGACTCCAGGTTTTTCACACTGAATATCTGTTTTTTCATACGCTGTAATGACTCTTACAGGGATTGTTTTTTTCTGAAATCTGAAACAGCACTGATCTGGTCCTTTTGCATCTGTGTGAAAACATTTCTGCATTTAGTTCTGTGATTAAATGTTCAATAAGAAAATATTTGACACTTCTAGTATCAGATGCAGACTGTTGTAGCTATTAAACTGTATTATGTCACAGTTGAATTCTGGACTCTGATTGGTCAGAAGGTGTTGATTAGTTTTCTATAACAGCAGCTCTGACAGTAGTGCAGGTTTATATTAATGCACTGATTCTCATTGTTTCCATAGAAACAGTCATAATAATAATAATAATAATAATAAAATTAAATAAGTGCAGCTTTCTTGGAGTTAACATTAATTCTGTGGAGTTCAAACTCAGATCTCAGATCAGATCACACATCATCCAATACACAGAGATAATAATAATAATAATAATAATAATAATAATAATAATAATAATAATAAAAATTAAATGTGCCTAATTATTCACACAATGAGAACATTATTGTTTTTGTAGCTTTGAAAAGAAGTATAAAAATAGTCACAATAACTAAAACATTTAATAATGATTATTATCAATATCATTTAATAAAGAAAATGTATTTTATTGTATATAATAATAAATAATACGTTTTCCACGTGACTAAAACGATGCCATTTTCTAACTTCATGACATTATAAAATGTGACATCCAAATATCTGACATCATGTGAATGATATGAGATCAAATATGAAGAAAAGGGTGTGTGTGTGTGTGTGTGTGTGTGTGATGTGAGTATACAATGTCATGTAGTAAGGTCATTAGATTTTGACGTGGAGTGTAGGAGCTTCATAGTAAAGGAAATGAAAGAGAAGAGTGGGGGAGGGGTGGACAGGAAGTCAGTTAGGTCATGGTTTAATTTGTTAAAGCTGCTTGTGTCTAATGGAGAGTACAGGCTATAGCCATCAGGTTCGATCCCACAGAAGATCTACTGCAACACAAACTGCTGAATAAGTAACTGGTGTTTCTGATAGAAAGGATTCAGATCACACAGAGCAGCACAGCTCGCTGCATATGGAGCTGCAGAGTGTCAGAGTGACCATGCTAACTCCTGGACATCAACCAAAGACAAACAATGGATATCAGGAAGTGTGTATGATGTATAATGTTTTCTATTACAT
Organism: Hemibagrus wyckioides; assembly: GCF_019097595.1. Lineage (NCBI taxonomy): Eukaryota > Metazoa > Chordata > Actinopteri > Siluriformes > Bagridae > Hemibagrus > Hemibagrus wyckioides. The sequence continues at coordinate 2,877,391 of NC_080715.1, read as the reverse complement.
CATGTGGACCACTGGTTAATTTCCAGCATCATGTATGACAGTATAGATTGTGTGCAGAGTAGCTAGTTACTGTATGACCGCATAACTAAAACGTTGAGCCAGAAGGTAACACAGACTCAATGCCATCCTGAAGTTAGGGCATCCTGGGATATTTCCTAATGAGAGTGGCCTCTTCTAGGAGGAAAATTAAAACAGCCACATTGTAAGGAAAGGAAACACTGTTGACTTGGCCTCCAAATTCCCCGTGATGCTCCATGTGTAAATGATCTCACTGTAAAATGGTGAGGATTTGCAAGTTGTTTGAAGATGGCCTGATAACCCTTATAACTCAATGAGTCAAGTCAGGAGTCAAGAGTCAAAAAGCTTTTATTGTCATTTCAACCATATACAGTTGGTGCCGTACAGAGTCAAAGGAAGAAATTCTTTCTTTTAATCCCAGATTTGTTGTTATTCCATCCTCACCAACATCTGTTGGGTCGTGACGTTTTGGCTAAACAGTTAAACTGTTGTTCATCTTGTCAAGTAGGACGTCTTTTTCTCATTACTTCAACTAATCTCTGTTTTTCTTCTGTTATGTGTACATCTGACACGACTGAGAACTGTGACAACCTGAAAATACCCATCAAACCTTCCAAATGGTGGGCCACACACTCCAACCAGACTGCTAATCGTGTAGGCTAAGCTTATTAGCTGATGTAACAGGTAGACTACCAGACAAATTATAAATGAATAAATAGGCCTAAATGAACCCTCAAAAACTCACTAGTAATACACCATCTATTCTACCACATCCCAGACAAATATAAAATTGGCTTACACTTTAAAAAAGGGACAACAAGAGATACACAACATTGAATTGCACAGCACTTACATATTGTTGCTCGTTTGTTGGTTTGATTTTAACTATTGTAATTGCTTTGGATGAAAGTGTGTTTGCCAAATGATGAAGTTAATGTCATGTAAATGTAATTCTAGCCAACCTGCTATTTGTGAACATTAATTTAAAAACTTTTACCATTTAACACCTTTTTGAACATAATTTCCAAAATAAGTCCTAAAAAATCTCATTATTGCAACACTGTGAAAACATCAACACTGATAGAAAAGCAAATACATTTTCACAGTTTTACAAATGGATTATTAATAGTCATGCACAGTTACGTGAAGTTCTGAAATAATATTTATTTTTAATTTAACAGTTTTTTAAATTTTGACTGATTTCTCTCATTACTGCAACACAGTACACAATTTACAACCATATTTTTAAATATATATTTTGAAGAAACCTGACATTTTTTCAAAATGACGTGACCAACCTGAGAGAACATCATTTTAAGATTCTGCACATGCATTTAAAATCAAAGTGCTATATTTCTATTTAAATTAACATCTAATAAACATCGGTTTCGGGAATGAGGTTAATTATTTCGGTGATGATAAGTATACTAGTCTGAGATTTATACTGAGACTTGTATACTAGTCTGAGATAATGCAGAAAGAAACAGATAATATTTGCACAATCATGCGTTCAAGTTCAAAACGTTTTATTGTCCAGTGCTTCGAAAATACAAAAGCCAAAAAAAAAAAAATTAAGAAAAACATTAAAACAGGAATAAACAGGACAAACGTTTACCTAAAAACCATGAACCATTTTACCATGGCACTAAAAAATAACTGACCACTGTCTATTTTTCTTTTCATGTTGCTTCTTAGTTAGCTCTTACCAGTTTGTTTTCGTTTTTGATTCCTGAAAGCGGAAAGCAAGCATTACATTAAATTAGTCTCATAACATGGGGAAAAACATTTTATGTATACATCAAATAGTATAGACTAGACTTTGGCTTACTCTGTGTGTGTGTGTGTGTGTGTGTGTGTGTGTGTGTGTGTTCTATACTGGGCCTGAAGTTGTGGGGTGGGGTAGAGCTTAATTTTAATCTTTGAAATGAATTGAAAAATAAAGTAAACAAGAAAATAAAACAAACAAATTAATAACAGAAGAACAAATAACTGTTTATTTATTATGTAATTAAATTACTAAATTATAACAAAATTGTGCAGCAAATTTATTAGGCTGCTGTCACTGCTGTCAGAATCACATGACCTACATGCATTAGTGGGGTGGGAATTTCCCCCAGTATGACCAGTACACTCAATCCAGCACCAAAGTTCTGTTATAGTAGTGGCTAAAGGGGTGTGTGTGTGTGTGTGTGTGTGTGTGTGTACTCTCATGTACATTTCCTAACACTTTAGGGTGTTTATTGCTAATTACACCTGCTGTAACATCTCCAAACCTATCCTCTCTCTCTCTCTCTCTCTCTCTCTCTCTCCTAACCTCCCTCTTCTGTACTCCTCCAGCAGTTCTGGGTTTCTGTAGAATTTTTCCCTGAACTTTGTCACCCTGGCCTTTGCTAAAGCTTTTTTCACACTTGCTGATTGTCTACAATGAAACAAATCATAAAGCAAAATATCAACATTTAGGAAATTTGAAATTAATATTAAATTCATAAGAGATATTTAAAGTTCTCTTTACCACAACTGGCCTTAAATGGTTGTGGTGTATGAGAATGGTGTTGCAGAGGATGAGGTGCCTCAGGTTGTTTTGCTAACAATAGAGAAGCCATGATGGCTTTACTAATTTTTTCTCAATGCATATAATAAGATCTCAATAGAGTACATTTTCATAAAAAAATTGTAAATCTAAAATTTTTGTGTTGAAATTACACATTGTGCAAGGTAGAGAACAGTATTGTCTTTATTCTGATGCTTTTTTATATTACTAAATTACACTTTTTTTATTTAAAATCATTAGTGCCGTGGTGTTTCAATGGTTTCGTGAGAATCACCCATCTATTGTTAGCTGCCATCACTTAATTCACTCCGAGACTAATAATGTCCTGAACTTTTTGAAAGTATGTGGACTCATTACTATTAGGAGCACTTCTGTGCAATTTCATGTACAATCCAAGACTGTACTGCTCTTGTGCCAACAGACTACATTAAAACATTTGAAACAACTTCAACTATTTATATTTTACATTCACTCAAGCTACAAGAACGTTTACTACATTACCCCATGGGAGATATTAATCATTAAATAACACACAGGACACATGTACATATCGTATGGCATTTTGCACATACCCTTATAAAATCCCCTTGTCTCATCTAATCATCTGTTCTTTTGAATTCCATGCAGTTTCAGTTACTTCTTTAATCAACATCATCATAGTCATACACTCCCCTCCTGGTATTAGGTTACTGGATTGCTGTATAACATTAATAACGTTAATATAGACTCATCCGTCTGTCCGCTTAGCTAACTAAAGCATAACTAGCCATGGGGGTAGCATTGAAGGTTACTTTCTTATCATCTCCTGTGTAATAATTCGGAGTATCCATCAAGTTATGGGGCTTTTAGTTTGAAAAGAGCCGTGTACACCTTACGTTAACTAGTGTAGAGAATTGTTATGTGCACATACTGATTTGTCAGTGCTTTTCCACTATTCAACGGGCGTGGCTCGGTAAAGTTGAGGATTGTTGCAAAGGAAAGCATAGCGGGACGGTGTGTTTGGACTCCAGCTGCTCTTTCTGTAACTCTGCTCCTGAAACAACTGTGTATTTGTTTTGGAGTTGTGTTTATACAAAAACATTTTGTTCAGATATTCTTTTCATCCGAAGTTTGTTTCCTGAGTTTACAAGACAGGTGTATATAGGACAGAACATCAGGGTAAATGGGAAACAGGTGACACAGTGGGAAAGCAGAACAACAGGAAGGGCGTGGCACAACACACATGAACAACAATGACAAAGCAGGCTATAATGAAACACCTGAAATGCCCCCTCTGGTGGTCTGACAGGGAAGTGTCCCAGTAGCGCCAGACAACTAGAAGATGGAGGAGAAATATTTATTTTTATTTATGAATATAAATGTATTAATAGTAAAAAATATTTTAAAAGTATTAAAAGTAAGTTTTAAAAAAATCTTTACATTTTACATGCGAGTGATATAGATTCATTCTCTCTCTCTCTCATAATGAGGGTTTAATGGAGTGCAGATGAAAAGTGGAGTACAGTGCTTGGTGTGTGGAAGGCACGTCCGGAGCGGGGTTCGAACCGAGAACGTTGCCTAGCGCTCTGATACAAATACTGAGAAGAGAAGTCAAGGGATGCCTTTAGTAATCCGAGACCTCTAGAAATTACCTCTCGCCGCGCTATGCGCTTCGATACAGCACACCACCCTAACTCCAGCACAGACTGTGTCCGCACGCGGAGTGAAGGGATTCTGAGGTCTAAATAGCGACGCATGCAGGTGCCGCGAGCTGCGCTAATTGCTGGCACGTGAGCCGGAGGCTATAAGGGAGCGTGCTGGTGGCCGCGGGTTTGCCTGAGAAGGCACCGGCGACGTTACAGTAGATTTTTATTGTACGACTTTCAATCTGCAGCTTCCATAAATTAATAGTCAATGTACAGCATAGTCATACAGAGTGTTGAACTTTAGTTGTTTTCTTTTTTTAGTTCTTGTTTCTCTATCCAGGAGATTATTCTGCAAAAATGAGCAGCAGGTCAAAATTATTTGTTGCATTCTATTTCCATGTTTTAGTTCCAAGTCCCTTAATATTTATAGATATAATAATACTGAAAAACTCACCAATTAATGGATGAACAAGATCAGTAGCTAAGGGAGATACACTCATGAATATTAATGTGTTTCCTCCTGCCATCCTATGGTTTAGAAATTTGTGACAAATCCATCTGATGTTTGTAAAACCACAAAGTGCAGGTGGAGTGAAACGGAGAGCTTGAATTCTCCTCCACTGTACAGTTTCACACATAACACACACAGCCAGCTAAACATTTCACCCAAGATTAACAGCATAGTGCTAACAAGTACAAATACAGTAAAGACATGAGCTTTCAAAGTCTCAGTTTATTTCAAATGATTTAAAATACAGCAGTAAAATTAAATTATTACATCTATTTCAGATTTCAAATTCTACATTTAAACACCTCCTGTGGTTTATTTGTTTGTTGAAGCCCTGAATATTCTATCAATATTTCCAGATATTACATTATTTTGATTTCATTGACAAGGTGAGCTGAAGTCACATCACTTTAATAAACTTTTGAACTGTTCAGTGCAAAAGTTTACAAAGAATATGAATCTTTTAATGTGCAATATTTCATGAATGATCTGGAATAAAACAATATCAGCTCTAACTGATCTGATTCACTCCTACAGAGCACTGAAGTGGCAGGATCTTTAGAGGAGATTCTTTAGATGCAACACCTAGATATGGCAGTAATTTATCAGTAAATGTGTGTGTGAAAGTGTGTATGTGTGTGTTAGTGAGAGGGTCAGAGAATGACAGCTTTCCTCTGTCCCAGTCCAGTTTCACTCTGATCCTCTGGCATTTCTGTGCTACTGGGTGGAGAGTGAATATCTGTGGTGAAGAAACTGCGTTATATTTACTATATTCATACTCCACACACCAGATTCCACTTCTGGAGATTATCTTCCCCTTCCTCTGAGCAGATTCTGTCATCACACCCACATCCCAGTCTGTACAGTCTCCAACTTCAACATCCCAGCAGTGTGTCCCTGAGTTAAAGCCCTCAGAGCCCAGGATACACCAATATTGATCAAATCTCTCTGGATTATCAGGAAGTTTCTGTTTCTCATCACTGAGTCTCACACTGGTCAGATCATCAGATACAACGAGTTTAGGATGAACAGTGTTGGGGTCCAGAGTTATAGGTGCTGAAAACACACACACACAATTACATTGACATGAAACTAGCTAACATTTGCAGAAATCGAGACATGATAACTGTAACTAAAACTAGAATGTTGCATTTCCAGAAGAAAATGCGAGTGTGATTGCGAAAAGCAAAGCACTATGTTGCTTAAACTCTTGCAAGACATTTTCAAATATACACTTAACCCTGTCAGGTCTCAAACCTGGGTCTACAGCATAGGAGGTGAGCATGCTACCAAATAAGCTAAACTGCAGCTTATAATACTACTGAGATCAGTGGAGTAATGTTTTACATGCACAGCATCTACCGATCACCTCCGAGAAAAAACGAACTAGTGTGTGCGCTCTCCTTAAATGTCCGTACGGAAACCAGGAAGTAAAGTCCGTAAAAAATGCCTTTAAAAATGAATATAAAATAAACTATACTTAGACAATATATAGACAATACTTATCAGCATGAAAATAATAGCACACAATCACGACATGAGCAACATTTTAGCATTGGAACCATGTAATAATAATAACAATAATAATAATTAATGACAATAACAAGAGTGAGATTGCTGATGCAATCACACTAACAACTTGCTTTATGCAGTTTTAGGCATGTGTTTAAATTAGAGATGTAACCAATCATTATAACAATTCTAATTCTATTGTAAACTTTTCTTAGCCACTGTAATTCTTCATTAATGGTTAATAAACATTGAACACACACTTACTAAAAAAAAAGAAAGAAAGACTCTTACTGTATTGGACAGTGTCCTGCATCTTCTCCCAGACTCTGAACTTCAGGTTGGCCAGATGTTTTGCCACATGGATCAGTGCTCCTGAAAGCTCCTCTGGATGCTGCAGTGTGCACTGGGCTCTGCAAAAACATTCAGGAGTCAGTGTTGCTGTGGCTTTGGATTCAGAAACACAGAGAACCAGAGAGACAGGAACCACATCACTCACCTTTTCACTGTGGCCTTGTAGTTCTGGAAAACAACAAAGCAAATATCAGTGGATATGATTTACATTTTTACACCACTGAAATGTGACGTTTCTGATGATGGAAAGAAGTTTGACTTTCTCACAGTATAAATACTGACTAAATGATCCTCACTTGTAAGAACAGGACGTCTTCAGCTCTCATCTCCTCTTCTACGGCTCTGATTGTATCTGAAAGAGATGATGTGTCTCTGCTCAGCTTCTCAATCTTCTCCTTCATCATCTGACTCTTCTGCTCCTCTTCCTCTCTCAGTGCAGTGATCCTGACTGCCTCTTCATCTCGTAGAAACTGGTGAAGCTTCTCAAACTGCTCCTTAATCTGACGCTCTGTGTGTTGGGCCTGAATCTGCAGTGAAGAGGAAATCAAATGAAATAGAACTGATTTTACAATGATGGAGAATAGAATTCTATCAAAACCATGTTATTGATTGTAACCTTTATATGTTCTGCAGTCTGACTCCAGTTCAGTTTACAGTCTTTAAAGATCTTCAGTTTCTCCTTTAGGGGCTTCAGTGCAGTTTTGATCTCCTCCTGAAACAAATCAACACACTGCATGGAGACTCTGTGTTTCAGCTCTTATTGTACACATCATTAACTCAGATCACTGTTTATTAAGAAAATTGAACTGTAAATATGTTCAATATAATTTTCAAAACAATGTGACAATATTAGCTACAGTATATTGCTGTAACATCGGACTTGGCGTCAGGCCACCAGAGGGAGCCCTCGCCCGAATTCTAATGCACCCACCAAGAACACTTACAGGGTTTTTCTCTTTTTAAGCAGCATGTTCGCGACGCCACAACACAACAGTATTGTTCCCAGAAATTACCAAGCCTTTTTCATCCGTCTCAGTCTCCGCGAAAATATACTGCACACACAGACATGAGAAATATATCTATAGAAAGCTTAAAGGGTCTACTTTTAAATGATGAAGTCACATCGAAAACAAACATTCTCAGTTTATGTAATCCGTGTGAAACCAAGGAGAGGCACAGAATTTCTGTCACACTTCATTATCTGATAATGACCTGAGGCAGGACACGCCCACACGATATTCACAGGGAAAACAGTCTGGGTAATCTACATACAAGGCCACGCCCCCAGACACTGTTTTACCCTGAATGTTTATTTTTTTTTCTTCAGTTTTTATTTTGAATTGTTCCTGTTACAGTTTTACCCTGCATGCATGTTTTTGGACAGTTTTTTTAATGTGTATATATATATAATATGTATGTGTATACATTTTACCCTGAATGTCTGTTTTTACACTTTTTATTTATCTTGAACTGTTCCTGGGATTCTTGCAAGTGAATCTTGAGTTATTCAAAATAAACTACAAACAAAAATGTTTTTGTCCTCAGATTATTTTCTTGTAGCACTTTCCTCAGTCTCATACCTGACTGAAAGGGGTAATTATGCAGCTCATTATGTGGGTCTTTGTGTTCTCTGGTGTGAATTACAGCATTATTCATGATCATTCACACCTCCTCACATATGGCCTTTCTAAACAAAAAGTGTCTTAGAAAATTTAAATGAATGTATTGTTTTCTTTGAATAAGTGAGCAGGATGAGTGTCACATCATTTCGAAGTAAAAACACCAGGCTACAAGATCCAGGTCACAAAAGTCTTGTACACAAATGTTATGAATGTGTTTTGTGGTCTTATTTCAGTGACTTATTTTTTTGTTGTTTTCAATAATCACACATAACTGTTATTTTCTCCAGTACACAAACTTGTACATACATGCTGCTCACATATTATTGTAGTGCAGTTTGTGCTGAATACAGTGTAATCAGACTTTAGCCATTTATATGTTTATAAGTAACCAAAAAATACACAAATGTCAGGACATGTCAGAACTTCTTCAGGGCCCCAAAACACCTGCAGACTCCTAAAAGTTAATCGTGCCCCATTGGCTTACCAATGCTCCTGCAGTATTTCAAGCCTTCATCAATGATGTATTCAAGGACTTGATGGGTAAGTATGTTATTGCATATATTGATATACTCCCCCTCATATCAGGACCACGTGCGACATGTCCGCACAGTACTCACTCACCTACTGCAACACCAACTCTACCTCAAAGCTGAGAAATGCAAGTTTCATCAAGAAACCATCACATTTTTGGGGTATGTGATTTCCCAGGGGGGGGTGGAGATGGACACGAGTAAAATGAAAGCTATCATGGACTGGCCTGAACCCACTACTATAAATGATTTACAGTGCTCCTTGGGGTTTGCTAACTTTTATCGATGTTTTATACAGATGTGTATATATATCATCACAAGCTCCCTCATCTCCCTTCTGAGAGGGAAGGCCAAAAGACTTTCCTGGACTGAGCAGGCTAGATCTGCCTTCCAGTAACTAAAGCAGAGATTCACAGCCACACCCATTATCCACTGTCTGTACCCCAAACTCCCCTTCATGTTTGAGGTGGATGCTTCCAGCTGTGGAATAGGGTCAGTCTTATCTCAACACCACGGAGATCCCGGGAGGATGCACCCGTGCGTTTACTTCTCCAGAAAATTGACACCGGCAAATTACAGTATTATGTGGGAAATCAGGAGTTACCGTCAATCAAGGTGGCACTAAAAGAATGTCAGCACTGGTTAGAAGGAGCACAGCACCCCTTCTTTGTCCTGATGTGATGGATCACTGTAATCTGGAATACCTGCATAACGCTGAAAGACTGAATCCCCGTCAGGCTTGCTGGGCACTGTTTTTCACCCATTTGCAGTTCTCGGTAACCTACCGCCCTGGCACCAAAAATGGTAAAGCGGATGCTCTGTCCTGCCGTAACAACCCTTTAAGCTCACCAGCACAGCCAGAACCCGTTCTTCCCTCCCCAATCATCCTAGCTCCTGTCCAATGGAATTTAATGGAAGACATCCAAAGAGCCCACACAGATGAGCCTGCCCCATCAGCCTACCCACCGTCCAAAGTCTACTTGCCCTCATCACTTCATCCACACATCTTACAGTGGGTACATGAGGCCCCCAGCTCAGGCCACCCTGGCATCCGCCGAACCATCGCACTGCTACGGAATACGTTCTGGTGGCCCTCTCTGGCCCAGGAGGCCCACGTCCAGGCCTGTACCGCCTGTGCTGAGTCCCGGACCAGGCAACAGCTCCCCGCTGGTCTACTAGAGCCTCTGCCCATGCCCCAATGGCCCTGGCCCCACATCGCGGTAGATTTTGTCACGGATTTGCCCAACTCGGGAGATTATAACACCATTCTTGTGGCTATCGTCAGATTCTCCAAGGCCTGCAAACTGGTCCCTCTAAAGGGGCTACAAACTGCAATGGAAACAGCCATGACATTGTTTCATCAGGTTTTCAGGAACAATGGTCTGCCAGAGGACATTGTATCTGACCGGGGCTCTCAGTTCACCTCCCAAATGTGGCGGGCCTTCTGTGACCACCTGGGGATCAACGTGAGCTTGAGCTCGGGCTACCACCCTCAGTCAAACAGGCAGACGGAACATCTAAACCAAGAGCTCAGGAGGTATCCAGGGTGTACTGCAGTCAAGAACAGCACCAGTGGAGTGAGTTTCTGCCATGGGCCGAATACACCCAAAACTCACACATAGCCAAGGGTTATGGGAGAAAGCACATCTCCAAATACAAAGGGCCATCCGATGCCAAAGACTTCAGGCCAATCATTGTAGACGCCCACACCCCGATTATCAGGTGGAACAATGGGTCTGGTTTATAGGTCCATTTTGCATCGAACGGCAAATCAACCCAGACACCTACAGCCTCCAGCTCCCTGCCACATACTGCATTGTGCCTTTATTTCATGTGTCTCTCCTCAAGCCAGCCCATGCCGCACTGAACACTGAATCACCCGGTTATGAACCGCCACCGCCACTGGAAATGTACAGGCCCCCGCCTATAGAGTGTGTGCCCTCAAAGATTCACAACGCCACAACGGGCGTTTACAGTACCTGGTGGACTGGGAGGGATATGGCCTGGAAGAACATTCCTGGGTCGACACCCAAGATATCTTGGACCCCTTTCAAATAGAGGAATTCCATCGCCTACACCCAGGCCGACCAGCTCCTCGCCCCCCGGGGTTGCCCTCCTGTAGAACCCCAAGAGGTGTTCGTAGAGAGGGGGGCTCTGTAACATCGGACTTGACATCAGGCCAACAGAGGGACCCCCCTGCCCAAATTCTAACGCACCTACCGAGAACACTTCCGGGGTTTTTCTCTTCTTAAGCAGCGTGTTCGCAATCCCACAATGCAAAGTATTGTTTCCAGAATGTACCAAGCCTTGTTTGATTACTATTGCATTTTGGATTTACTGTGTATGGTCTTTCTTTCACATTTCCCAGTTTTCGAGTTTTGGTTTTGTGAGTTTCGGTTTCGTTTGCTTTTCTGTGTTTTTCTATTGACCCTTTGTCTCAGTATTCCCATTTATCATATTTAGCCTGTTTTTTTGGTACTTTCATTAAAGATTTGCAAATGGATTCTCAATTATCTGCCTCGGGCCAGTCCTTACAATTGCCATTTAACAAGAAGCCTTCAAAATGCACCAGGTGCAAAAGAACATATTATACATTATATATCTGCTCTGGTTTATGCAGGTGACACTTCAAATGGTGAAAATCTGAATGAAACAGTTATATTTACAGCATTTGGCAGATGCCCTTATCCAGAGCAACTTACATTTTTCTCCTTTATACAAATGAGGAACAAGGGCCTTACTCAAGGGCCCAGCACTAGCATCATGGTGTCCTGGGATTTAAACTCACAACCTTCCAAGCAGTAGTCCAACATCTTAACCACTGATCTACCACTACATGAATAAACTGATCAAAAACCAAATACAATACTGAAAACATAGATGTTGTTAATAAATATTAGATTCTTTCAATTTTTTGTGTAACATGATGCGTACATTTTATTTACCTTACAGTCTGTTACTGCCTCATCAATGGGGCAGAATTTGTGGTTGGTGTGTGTTCTTGAAGTCTGACACACCAAACACACCGGCTGTTGATCGTCCAGACAGAAGAGTTTGAGTTTCTCACTGTGCAGACTGCAGACTGTTTCAGACCCTGATGAAGAGCTCTGATTTCTCTCCTGTAAGAAAGTCTCACACAGGTTCTTTAAGGCCAGATTTATGGGCGGTTCCCCCATAGATGACTTCCTCCTACATACAGGACATTCTCTGGATCCTTTGGCCTCCCAGAACTGCTGCAAACACACTTTACACACACTGTGACTGCAGCGCAGAACAACAGGATCCTTGAAGATTTCACAGCACACAGGACAGGAGAAATCCTCCTCTGAAAACTTAGAAGCCATTTTATTTTACTGCTGCTGTTGTTCTCTCCAGTCCGAACACTCAGAGTTTCACTTTCACTTTGATTAAAAACTAAACAACACCTCTGTAGGCCCAGTTAGTAATCACTTCCTTTTACAGTTATATCAATGAGAGAGATTTCTCCATAAACTGAGAATAAACCAAATCTCACCAGAGCAGAACACTGCAGACTGTTTATGAAGGACTGCAGTCGTCTCAGACTCGACACCTCTTTAATAGGAGGAGTTTTACAGGACACGTTATGACCTGTTACAGTCACCAGTTACATCAGAAAATGCTCAGAACATCTACTTAAAGGAGAAGGAGTCCATTTTTTATTCCTTATAGCCTGAAAGTTATCAATAACTTGATAAAAAAAATTAAGAAAAAACAAACAGATTAAACAGATTAAAGAATGGCTTTAGCACTAATGTATTAAGTCAGTTAGAAAACTGTTTTCGAAAACTCACTTTTGGTCTTGTTTGTGATTGGATGTGCCTCCTGTCACTCATTTTATAGACACTGTACTCTAGGTTCTGGTGGTGGAGCTTCATGAGCATGCATGAAACCATTAAATTTTTTAAACCCACTACTAGATACTTATTTTTATCTAATGCACCTTTAACCAGTGACTACAGATGAATTACCAACAATTTTGATATGATTTAATTTATGTAATCTGTTAAGGCCTCTCATTCAGTTAAGGAAACAAGACCCAGAATGTTCTAATTCCCAGTGGGATGTGTCGGAACCCAGAGCCTCCCTCCAGGTGGACACCACAGGGTGGTCCTAGAGCCTTCTCCAATTACCAATATAATCCAATAGTTGCGTAGTTCCAATTAGAAATTTGCAGAAAAACAAAGAAATAAAGTACTCCTCTAGGCTTGGATGAGAAAAAGCAACCGGTTTTATTTAGAAAAAATATCACCGAAACTGGCACTCAAATACACGGATTCATGAATCGATGCAGTCAAGTACACCCCCTTCACAAATCCCCCAGTATATATACCCTTTAGCCCAGCTGCCTAACCTTGCTGGATTCTATGTTTCTATGGATTGTTTTCACGTTCACCCATTATTCCCCCTGAAAAACACCTTTCTGTGGCCTTCATACACTCTATGGGCCACAAGTTTTTAATATTGACACATATTGTTGATCTATCTAACTTCTATTAAACCTTATTTAGCCCAAAAAACACATTTATGTCATTATACCCTTTACACCTTTAATTCAACATTCACCCACATGTTCCATGTATTCATTGTGGTTGTTCCTGTGTAGTTGAAGGTGACTGGCTGACATTTATTAGAAATCTGAGGACCTTACCACTATTTTTATTATCACATTTACATTTACACCATTCTATGTATTCCCACTATTTAGGCCGCGAGCAGTATCTTTAATCTACATCAGGTTACCCAAGTAATACTGCTAATAAGGTAAAAATAAAAGGGCAAAATAGCTCTGCATGCAGTTTAGGTTGGTTTACGTTGAGTTTGTTTATTACTGATTTATTTAGGCTAGGAGTAGTCAGTTTACTTTAATTTAATTTAAATTCCTAAATTCTCTCAATTAAAGTCTGTGCTTTTCCATTACACTTACTCGGTGTGTTGTGTCCCTATGTTTACATTAACATCCGCCACTGCAATAATATTTTGCTGGCGCTTCAATAACATCTTCTCCAAACCCCCTCTCGTCTCGGTGCCTATTGTTTAGTTCTTACTTATGCCACAAGGAGTTTTACCAACTTTCCACTTGCTAAGGTAAGCTGCTTTTTTTATTTTCATGAGATAATAAGATGTGATATAACACCTGTACATTATATATGGGTAGTTTTAACTTTAATTTTCCTAAAATAAACACTCTAGTCAGAATTGGGTCAAATAAGACTGTTATGGTGTTCTCGCCCTTAAGCCCAAGGATTCTGAACTTCGTCAACATGTTTTTTCGGTCTCAGTGGAGCCAACACCGTGATATGGTACGATGTGCTAGCCTATGTCCTTGTGATGTTTACTCCAAAGCCAGAAAGTTCGAGAATAATAACCCACTAACGATGATTCAGCCAGTTTTGCTCATCTCTATTTTTTATGATTTTATATATTTTTATAACTTCTACGTTTAGGTTTATGTTAATTTTATCTATTTATCCTAAGCTTACCTGCTGACTAATGATTATGGCAGGTGCTTAACAGTGAAAGAATTATTAGATAACCAAATAATCAAATAACTATGATTGTTATCAAATAATCAATAAATTAGAGACGCTAATTAGATATGCAACATATCAGTGATTAACAATGAAAGTAAGTACTGATTACCAAAATGAGAATCATCATATAATTAAACATAACCGAATGAATCTAATGATTAACCAATTTATCCTTAATCATTACCTATGATTAAACAATTTATCTAATCTCTTTGTTCATGTCTTAATGATTAAACCTGACTCGGATCTATCTTAAGGATTAAAAGAAAGTATTCAAAATTATTAAAATTAGAATTAAAATTAGCATTAACCGTCCCTTACTGATTAAAATCAAACGTACTTAATGATTAGGTATAAGACAAGTATAAGTTTCAGAAATTTCCCACAGATGACCTGGATCTCAGTCGGAAGTGTCATGCCTTCCACATTTTAGTATACATTAACACCTGATTAATTTTTAATTCATTGTGAAAGCGAATAAAAATCTATAAGTGTGTTTCTGACATAACTATCTTTAAATAAGTATATAGCACCAGTATTTATTAGGAATGCCCAGGGAGGTCACTGGGGTGATTGTTTTAGTTTTATCTTGATTTATTTAAAATGATTTTCTTTTGCTGTCATCAGGCTTCATATATACTAAGAGAAAGAAAGAGAGAATATTGGTCACATTATCTTTGTAGGTGTACCAGTGTCGTTATATTACGAGAATCATCTGCACTTATGAATTGCTGGAAAGTTCTGGCAAGATCATGCACACCACTTTATTAATATTATTCAGAGCTTCAGTAGCATTCAAACATCACCAGTATTTATTTACAAAACTCTGTTTTCAGATCAGCCATTGTCTAATAGAGCAGTAAGAAGTGCTCTCCTACAATCTTAAAGAAATGTTGAACTACTTTCTCCCATTTAATGCTTTGTTTAAGAGTATCACCTCTAGGCTTTTGCATTGTCATACCAGGGATTTGACACCTGTGAGGTTTACCTCCCCTTGGGTGAGTATTACCTCCAGGCTTTTGTATCATCACACCTTCAAGGTCTGCCTACTCAAGGCCTTTAAAACTGCAACGTATGTGTCACAGGGCACTCAGAGCCAGAACACCAGAGGGAGCCATCGCCAGAATATTGACTGTGACTGCCTACTTCCTGTTTATTTGGGTATTTAAGCAGTGTGCTACCTCGGCTCCTATGCGAAGCATTGTTTTCTGTGTGATACGTGCCAAGCCTTGATTGATATTCTCTCTTGTTTGCCTAGTGTATGACCTTAGCCTGTTCCATATTGACTACGAGTTTCGGTTTGCATTTTGGTTTTCAATTACAGTATTTGTTTTCCAGTTTCGACCTTTTTGCCTCGTTTCCTCGACTTACGATTATTGCCTGTTGTTTAAATAAAGATCTGCAAATGGATTCTAACACTCCGGTGTCCGACGAGTCCTTACAGTATGTTCTTTTTCACTGCACTTGGTGTGTTCTGATCTCCAATAAAACATTCCTGCTGAACACAACTTCCGAGTCCCCTGGTCTGCTTCGGGGAATTCACAACAAAGCTAAGGAAATTTCACGGTTTAAATTTTATTTTGTTTTTCTTTTTAAACGATAGTAGTTGTTTATTCCATCTGTATTTTTTAGGTGTAAAGTAGTAAAATGCTGAACGTTGCTTTATTTATTTAAGATATCCTCTTTGAATGTGATTCCCACTAATATTTCAAAATATTAGCACACAAAATCTATGTTAAATATTTATAATATTTTTGTAAACTGACTGGATGAAATGGTGAATTTCTCTTATTATTATTTACAAATCAAGCAATGGTACAAGCGGACACAACTTCTAGTTTGGGAATCTCTACCTTGGAGAATTATTTTAAATAAAAGTATGAATAAATAAGTTCAATCCTTAATTTAATGACAATTATCCATACCAAAAAACAACAACTTTTAAAAAAGTCTTTTTATTTTCTGGTTGTTCATTTTAGACAGGTCAAGCAATAAGGATAATGGCAGTCAGATAAGACAGCAGCTTTCCACATGTACCAGGTTATTGCTAATGTTTACAACAAGAATTCTTCAGATAGTTTGTAGGAAATTGTATCATTTCAGATTTATTATAGAAAATGTTTTGATTAATGTTCCTTTACTGTAGTAACATCATCCTTACTGAAACCAGCACAGGGAGAAACCCAACGAATTCACTGTTGTTCTTCGATGTCAGCTCATCCTGATTTTCACTCATCATTCATGGGTTTGTTATGATTAATCCAGAAGACACCAGTATGAAAACATACATACAATACCCTTATACCTTAAAGCTTAAAAAATGCCCCGGGAATGCCAGTGAAATATTGTCACCAAAAATATTCAAACACAGAGCTTTTGGCCAAAAGAGAATAAAGGCTAAATTTTGACTAGATTTTGACAAAAAAATCAATAAATAGATCTAGAACAAAGCATAGAACCTAACAAATTACAACACAACAACAACAAAGTTGGTACGCATAACTGAGCACTGCTTTTAAATCCTGTATGTTTGTTTTGCTATACATTGATAGTCAGAAACTGCCCAGCAGTCCATCAATTCCCAGTGGATGGTGACAATGATCAGTGATGGCGGAAGGAGTTTATGACCTGGTTAACTGGGTCATCTCAAAAAGGCATCAGGTTTGGTGTTCTTGAAACCTGGTCAGTATGTGACATTTAAATTGAATTTGATGAAGAAGAGAGCCTAACTAGCCTGGTAGGGGTTCAACCTATTAGGTTCCTTGATGTACTCGAGGTTCTTGTGGTCCATTATTACTTGGAATTGCCAGCTCGCCCCCTCAAGTCAGTGTCTGCAGAGCTGCCTTGATCCATTACAGTTCTTTGCTCCCCATGTCATAGTTAACTTTAAATTCTTAAATACCCTTTGTGCAGCATCACCCCAGCTCACAAGAACAACACAAAGCTAGGACCAAAAGTTCGTCCAAGCCACATAAAGTGTAAAGTGTGCCACATAAAGTGTAAAGTGTAATGACAAGACAGTGCAAACAATAATAAATACAAAAAAGACAACACAAAAACACAGGACACTTAGCACCGAAAAAAAAGGAAAAAGAACATGCAATGAAATGTAAATGAAATTAAATAAAATGAGATGATGATCTTTGGGGCCTGACAACATGTATTGTGCAAAAATACAATATAGCAGCAGTTGAGGTAGTGCAAAATAGAAATAAATATAAGTATAGCAGCAGATAAGAAACACAGGAGTTGAGGTAGTGCAATAAGTATTGAACAATATAAGTTGTGTGTGTGTGTGTGTGTCCACACAGGTGAGAGAGAGAGAGAGAGAGAGAGAGAGAGAGAGAGTGTGTATGTGTGTGTGAGAGACAGAAAGTTATGTACAGTTCAGTCCTGAATGAGTGTGTGTGTGAGAGAGAGTTTTGTACAGTTCAGTCCCGGGTGTTGAGGAGCCTGATGGCTTGAGGAAAGAAACTGTTCAACAGTCTGGTTGTGAGGGCCTGAATGCTCTGGTACCTCTTTCAAGATGACAGTAGGGTGAAGAGTGTGTGTGAGGGGTGTGTGGGGTGTGTTAGTGTGTGTGGGGTCATCCACAATGCTGTTAGCTTTGCGGATACAGAGTGCAGTGTAAATGTGCTTGATAGAGGGGAGAGAGACTCTGATGATCTTCTCAGCTGTCCTCACTATCCACTGAAGGGTCTTGCAATCTGAGATGGTGCAGTTCCCAAACCAGGCAGTGATGCAGCTGCTTAGGATGCTCTCGATGTTCCCTCTTTAGAACACAGTCAGGATGGGGGGAGGGAGAGGGGCTTTCATCAGCCTCCTCAGGAAGTAGAGGTGCTGCTGGGCTTTCTTGGTGATGGAGCTGGTGTTGAGTGACCAGGTGAAGTTCTCTGCCAGATGAACAGCAAGGAATTTGGTGCTCTTGACGATCTCCACAGAGGATCCGTCGATAAACAGCGGAGAATGGTCACACTGTGCTCTCCTGAAGTCAATAACCATCTCTTTAGTCTTGTCGACATTCAGGGAGAGGTTGTTGGCTCTACACCCTGCTGTTAGCTGCTGCACCTCCTCTCTGTATGCTGACTTGTCGTTCTTGCTGATGAGACCCACCACGGTCGTGTCATCGGTGAACTTTAAGATGTGGTTGGATCTGTGCATTGCTGCACAGTCTTGAGTCAGCAGAGTGAACAGCAGTGGACTGAACACACAGCCCTGAGGTGCTCCAGTGCTCAGTGTGGTGGTGCTGGAGATACTGCTCCCGATCCGGACTGACTGAGGTCTCCCAGTCAGGAAATCCAGGATCCAGTTGCAGAGAGAGGTGTTCAGGCCCAGCAGGCTCAGCTTCTCAATCAGCTGCTGAGGGATGATTGTGTTGAATGCTGAACTGAAATCTATGAACAGCAATCGTACATATGTGTCCTTACAGTCCAGGTGTGTGAGGGCAAGATGGAGGGTTGTGGTGATGGCATCGTCCATGGAACGGTTAGGATGATACGCAAACTGCAAGAGGTCCAGTGAGGGTGGTAGCTGTGTTTTGATGTGCCTCATGACGAGCCTCTCAAAGCATTTCATCACGATTGGTGTGAGTGTGACGGGAGGATAGTCATTGAGGCAGGAAACCATAGACGACTTTGGCACAGGGACAATGGTCGTTGTCTTGAGGGATGATGTAGGGATGATGGAGCTGCTCAGCGAGATGTTGAAGATGTCAGTGAAGACATCTGCCAGCTGCTCTGCACACTCCCTGAGCACTCTGCCAGGAATGTTGTCTGGTCCAGCAGACTTCCGTGGGTTAACTCTGCATAGAGTTCTCTTTACATCAGCCGTGGTGAGACAGAGCACCTGGTCGTTAGGAGGAGGGATGGTCTTCCTTGCTGTTGTGTTGTTCTGTGCCTCAAACCAAGTGTAGAAGTCGTTCAGCTCATCTGGAAGGGAGGCATCACTGTCACAGGCAGGTGATATTGTCCTGTAGTTGGTGATTGCCTGGATGCCCTGCCACATGCGCAGGGAGTCTCTGCTGTTCTGGAAGTGGCCGTGGATTTTCTGGGCGTTGTGGAATAAAAATTCTACTGTACTCACTACAAAGATCTGACTCCAGTTCCACACTGACCCGACAGCTCAGTCTGAGCGAGACTCTCAACTAATTAGGACTCCAAACTAAATAAGCCAATCAAGCAGAATAGATGAATGCAGATAAGAGATTTTATTTGCAATCAGCGCTGATACAAGAATTGAGATGCTCACGCATGAACGTCCCAACAACCTCTGAATGGGGAACTCCAACCACAGCCTTTATATACATTTTCCTTATCTCTCACTGGTTCTTTGCTGAGACAATCCCACCTATTTTTCTTTTTGGAACTTTAGGTTCTTTTTTTACACCATTATCTTTGAATTTACAACTTCTCGAATACCATGATAATTAAACTTTCCTGAATTATTATATTTAAAAAACTGGGTGTTTTCTCCCCACCAGTGGGATTTTCTTCAGCCTCACTCTCTCAAGCACCCCATTCATCCTCAGCAGACAGCATGGGTAAGTTCTCAGTTCTTCAGGGGCCTACACCCTTCTTTACTCTTTTTTTCATTATACTCTACATTTCACGGCTTTCTGATTTATCTGTTCTCTTCTACATATGTGATCTAGATATTTCACCTGGTACCACCATCGCCGTTCAGCACGCGCTGCGCTTTTTCATAATGAGATCATTGCCTCTCAAGGTACCAGTGGAGCAAAGATGGGCCATGATGATCTAGGGTGCATCTCTGCCATTGATTGGTCCAAATTTGGGAAGCCTGGTACCGCTGAGAAAGCCTGCCAGACTGACATCATTGATACAGCTGCTCGCTCTCTAAAGCCCTTGCAGACTACATGCAAGGCCCGCGACCGAGCTACATGTCGCGTTAAACCCTATATTGTTCTTAAGCTCAAACGATCTAACGAATAAACCTTACCTGAGAACTCACTCATGCTGCCCCCTGGTTATTCCACACAACATCAAATACACACTTCATACATATATACCCTCAATTACAAAATTATCTCCCACAGCGTGCACATGCTTCGCCTCCCTGATGGCTCGGGACAGTTTGGCCCTTGCTGTTTTTAAGGCTGCCCTGTTCCCTGCTCTGAAGGCGGAGTCTCTCAACTTCAGTAGAGCACATACTCCTGCAGTCATTTACAGCTTTTGGTTGGAGCATGTGGTGATGGTCTTGGAGATCGTCACGTCATCAATGCACTTCCCGATGTAGCTGGTCACTGATGCCGTGTACTCCTCCAAGTCAATAGAGTCGCCGTTGGTTGCAGACTCCCTAAACATGTCCCAGTCAGCTGCTGGCCAGGTTTTAACTTGTTTCAGAACTGGTTTAGAGCACCTGAGGAGTGGTCTGTATGCTGGAATCAACATAACAGAGATGTGGTCTGAGTAGCCGAGGTGGGGGCGGGGCTCTGCACGATATGCGCCGGGAATGTTTGTGTAAACAACATCCAGTGTGTTCGCCCCTTTCGTAGCAAAGTCCACATACTGATGGAATTTAGGGAGCACTGTTCTGAGATTTGCATGATTGAAATCTCCAGTGATGATAAGCAGTCCGTCGGAGTGAGCATTCTGCAGCTAGCTAATAGCTCCGTAGAGTTCACACAGAGCCTCCTTAGCATAGCGCTGGGTGGAATGTTAACTGCGATAATGAAAGTGGTGGTGAATTCCCAGGGCAAATAGAAAGGTTTGCATCTAACAGTCACAAACTCCACTAGCGATGAGCAGCAATTAGAAACAAGCACAGAGTCCTTACACCATTCCGTGTTGATGTAAACACACCGCGAGTCTTACCGCACAGAGCTGCATTCCTGTCGGCACGAAACACGGTTAGCCCGGCTAGCTGAATGGCGGCGTCCGGAACTCTGTCGCTGAGCCACGTCTCCGTGAAAACAAAGACGCAGCAGTCTCTGAACTCACGCCGTGTAGTTCGCTGGAGTCGGATGTAGTCCAGTTTATTATCCAGTGAGCAGACGATGGACAAGATGATGGAAGGGAGTGCCGGCCGGCTAGGGTTTGTTGTTAGCCTAGCACGGACACCTGCCTGTTTACCGCGCTTCCGCTTCCTCGAACACCATTTGTGACGTCCTCTCTCCCGCCCACCGGCATCAGGCAACGCCGAGGACTGAAGGCCTGGTCTTCGCAGCAAGCCGAGTTTGCGAAGTTTGCAGAGTACATCATCATGCACGTTAGTAACTGCATGATTTCTGTACTGTAGTATTGCCTGGCAGTTGTATACATGAACACCACTGTCTTTGGCGTCCATGCACTTTTAATTTCGCGCTAAAACAAAAAGAAAGCGCCATTTTGGTTCCGGAGTGGCCGCTGCGTGCGACTGCCGCGCCGCCATCTCAAACTGATCTTCCCTTTAGAGATAGATTTCTACTTCATTTAGTATTTTCCTCCTACACTGTTATGATGAAACTTCCTGTATTTACTGGTTGCCATACCAACACTGTGTTAAAAAATATCAAACAAATTTGGGAGATAATAAAAGCATTGTGTTTGGTGTTATATTTAAAACTAGACAAATTTACTATCATTTTAATCTATAATCTCTCAGTTATAATACTACATAGTCTCTAAATGTTTATTCAGCTGCAGAATTGAGTATTGAGGTCTGAATCTCAGTAGTTCACAGGGGGCATGTTGTAACACTGTGTTAGAACTCACACTGGTTTTAAAAGAAACTATTCCATACAGTTAGCTATGTAAATTCATACAATTTACTTTTATGATTGTATTTTCTGCAGCATGAGAAACACACCAAGAAAACCCTACAGGGGTATAACCTGATGATGTGTTGTCACTGTCAGGACATGCAGTAATGAGGGGGAAAGTCAGTCAGAGTCACACACCATAGATTTATCACACTGAAATAAAAATATCAGTCAGCAGTGATGGAGAAACCCTCTGTTGGTTACTCCCATCATCAGCAAGTTTTCAGAGAAGATCAGGAGGTACTTACACTTAAGGTAGTTAGCCAGTAGCTTTAGACAGCATCTTTCATGTACTATGGCTTGTGTCTAAAGGAGGTGGATAATACATTGAGAGGATCATGTACACCTAAACTCATTCACAAATAGCCTAAACAGACAGATAATTAAGCAATAAATAAGTGTTAGTAAATGAATAAATAAATAAATAAATAAACCATCTTTACTTCATGTTCCTATTTATAAACTACACTATATTGCCAAAAGTTTTGGGACGTCTGTCTTTACCTGCACCTGAATTTTAATGACATCCCATTCTTAATCTGTAGGGTTTAAGATGGAGTTGTCCCACCCTTTGCAGCTTCAACTCCTCTGGGAAGGTTTTCCACAAGGTTTAGGAGTGTGTTTATAGGAATTTTTCTATCACGCCACCATGCTTAAATTCACTGAGCTTCTGAGAGAATGCAGCTTATGACAGCAATTACCTTAAAAATGACAGTGCAAATGACACAGCAGGCTGAGGATGTTGCACAGCAGATTAGCCAGCAGGAGGGTCAGTCAGTGGGCAGTGGGCAAGAGGTAGCCTCCAGGCACTCATCAAAGGTAACAAACACTCCCTGGATGAGAGAGAAACACAAGTGGTGAGGACAGAATAGAAGACACAGAGTGTGGCCGGTGTGGTAAAACAGGACATAAAAACATCAGAAAATGTCCAGCATTACATAACGAGTGCAGAAAGTGCAAAAGAAAAGGACAGTGGGGGAGTGGACAGGGGAACACAAGCAAAAAAGATCATTCAGTAAACTTAAGGATGTGGTCACTAAAACTCCAGCCCTGGAATATTACGATCCAGAAAAGGAAACTGTGGTGTCGGTGGATGCCAGGAGCTCCGGCTGATAGATTCAGAAACGAGGTACGCCCAAATCAGGATTTTCAATTTGAGCGTACAGACTTGCTTGTGAAAAGTTTCAAAAGGATCTAGTAGGCACGGGCACTTTCAAATTGGTTTACAGTGAAAAGGAGGCAGGGAAAAGGAGAAATCTCAGACATCTTCACTGAAGGAGTTCTGAAAAGGACTTTAAAGACAGTGACAAGTCCAGATCAATCACCACTGAAAGCTCAGCCTCGTATGGACTCTGATTTACCAGCAGAACTGATGCAATGAAATCTAACATCACTAAATCAGACAGAGAGATCAAGCCTACTGAACAGATGGAAAAAATGAAAGTGAATGATTACATACTGTCAGTGTGTCAGTACTGTTAGTGTTTTTATCATGTTAAATGTGTTATGTGACCAGATTTGGTTATAAACACAACAGAGTAATGAATATTCTGAGATTTGATGTGAAGTAAGAAATTGTGACATGTTACAACAATAACAGAGTAATGGTATGTTTAATGCAAAAATAAACAAATGTTGATCATTAAGCTCTAGAGTTAAATACAGAGAGAGTGTTGTGTTGTAAGGTTACTAGAAAAGAAGGATAATATGAATGTTATTATGTTCATAAAGTAAACAGAAATATGACGTGAAGTATTTAACTTGAAGGAGATGTCAGGGTATTGTGTATTATCTGGGGTGTATTATACCATACAGCCGCTAGGGGGACCCAGAGTAGGCTATATGGTGGAGTGAAGCTTAAGAATGTTTATAATGCTGGATTTGTTATTCGGTTGGTTTTCTCATTAAAGCTGTAAAGATAATTAATGCCTCAGTGTAAATGCCTTCAATCATCTTCATATGTCATGCTCCTTCAACTACAGCCTCGTGCTGATGTCCTTTAAGACACAAGAGTTTAAACAAAATAAACTCACCATCTGCACGTGGATAATTGTGACAAGTGATGTAAAGTGACAGAGGGACACTAGAGCCTTTTATTTATAGATAAACTCTCATCCTCTTGATAAGGGTCTTGTGCACGCCTTTGCAAAAGATTTAGAGAAAACCTTCTAAAATGGTGTGTGTGTGTGTGTGTGTGTGTGAATTGAATTATAACCTCCAGCAGTTTTCAATCTTTAACTAACTTCTTGTTGTTGTTGTTGTTTACTGGTGAATAACTCCTTTGGAGCATTCTCGCCACCTACTGGACTGGATGTGAAATAAGCATACATAGGTGAAGAGTCTGAAATTTGAGAAGGGGGTATTTTGGTGGATGTTCTGTATTCCTTCCAATCTATGGTGCACTCAGTTCACATGCTCATGCTAGTGCTGTGTGTTCAGCTCCTCTAACACTCACAATTAGCTCTTCATGTCCCAGATTGGGTAGAATACTCCCATCCACACATATTATAGTCTAGATCCTAAACCTGAGTCATATATATATTTAATCAGTGCTCTGTATACCTGTCTATTCTTTAAACCTTTTCCTAGAATATCTTCAATTGTCATTCTTTCTACTCCAACGTGACTAAATAATATATCACGATATATCCTGTATTTACCACATCTAAAAAGTACATGATAAACATTTTCAGATACACCACATACATCACATAACCTGTTGCCATGTTAATTTTTCATCAAACCATAAACCAAGGTATTTAAAAATAGGTACTCTTTCCAATATTTGATCGTACAGCTTCAAACCTAAATGTTGGATCTTCTGATTCTTAGTGAATAACATATACTTTGTTTTTGACACTGAAAACTTTAAACCCCAGTCCAGGGACCACTCCTCCACTTTTTTAATTGACTCCTGTATGCCTTTAACTACATTTTTAATATTGCGTCCTCTCTTCCATAATGCTCCATCATCTGAATAAACTGCTAATCCTATTCCTGTTTTCCTTATTTTATCAAAAACATCGTTAATCATTAAATTAAACAATATTGGACTAATTGCACTACCCTGTGGAGTTCCATTTAGAATGTTATAAGGCTCTGATATTTCTTCTCCAATTTTAACCTGAAAGGTACGCTCTGATAAGAAGTCTAAAACCCAATTATAAACTTTCCCACCTATACCTAATCTATTCAGTTTAATTAGCAAACCTTCTCTCCACAAAGTGTCATAAGCCTTTTCTGTCAAAGAATACTGCAACCATGTACTCTTTCATTACATAGGCTTTTTAACTTCATTTTCAAATAGTATCAAAGCATCTACTGTAGATCTACTTTTCCTAAATCCACTTTGAAAAGTTGATAACATTTCCCTTTTCTCCAAAATGTAATTCAGTCGTCTGACAATCATTTTTTTCATGACTTTACATAGTGTAGAGGTGAGAGCGATGGGTCTATAGCTGCTGGGTTTTGTTATGTCTTTCCCAGGCTTAGCTAGAGGAAGCACAATTGCATTCTTCCACTGCTTAGGAAGGATGTCCTCATTCCATATACAATTATACAATTCCAATAATGCTTCTAATGCTTTAGCTGGTAGTTTCTTTAATGTTTTATAACTTATCATATCTTTATCTGGTGTTGTATTCTTTGAGTTATTAATTGCTAATTTTAATTCAAAGTAACTAAACTCTTCATCCAAAATACTATTAAAATCTTGCTTTTTCTTACAAGTATTTCCAAATATATTCATAATTTGTTGTCGTCTTATTAAGAATGCATCATCTAATATTTCAATGCTATGGGCTTTGGCAAAAGTTTGAGTCAGCATTGTGACCTTATCTTTATTTGTAATGGCAACCTTCCCACCTTCCTCCATCACAGGTATATTCCTAAAGCTGTCAATCCCATTCATCTTCTTTATCATACTCCAGACTGTATTTATTTCCGTTTCCCTTCCTAACGTGTTACAGAAGTTTTGCCATGCTGTCTTCTTTGTATTTTTGATAACCTTTTCAACATAAGCTGTTTCCTTGTGATAATCTATGACTGCTTCTGGGGTCAGTGTTCTTCTTAAAAATGTAAATGATTTATTCCTTTCTCTAATTGCTTTCGAGCATTCCTCTGACCACCATGGTACATTCTTTCTTTTACTTGTACCACTTACTAGTGGGATAGATTGTGACATTGCCAGATAAATGCCATTCACTATTTTATCGTACCTATCATCAACACTGCCCTCTACTGACAGATTTTCAAACTGTTCTTTACATATCATTTGAAACTTTTCCCAGTCCGCCTTTTTATATATCCATCTTAAACCTAAATTACCATTTTCTAATTGAATCTTATTTTGAATTTCACAGATCACAGGAAAATGATCACTTCCAATATTATCTTTAGCTACTGACCATATGCATTTTCCAGCTAATGATGCTGAAACTATTGTGACATCTAAACATGACATTGTACCTCTTATTATGTCTATTCTTGTTGGGTTGCCATCATTTAGACATATTAGAGTGTTTTCTTCCATGAATTCTTCTATTACTTCACCGTTTTTATCTGTGTTCCTGCTACCCCAAATACTACTGTGTGCATTAAGATCACCACATAAAATCATTTTGTTTGATGATTCTCCCACGGCACCTTTTAGAATGCCTACTGATAATTCCGAACAAGGATTATAATAATTTACTATTCTAATTACCCCCTGTATACCCATTACTTCTATACACATGCTCTCTGCATTACTTTCATTATTTACACACCTGTATATCACATTTTCTTTTATGAATGTAGCACAACCTCCACCTCTACCATTATTTCTATCTTTCCTTATTACTTTGTACCCATTCAGCTTAAAGTCCAATGACTTATGTACCCATGTTTCTTCTACACAAATTATATCAGGAGATTTACTCATATCTGCAGTGTATTTTTAAACTCCTGCCCATTAGTGATCAAGCTTCTGGCATTCCAATGAAGTAATAGGAAAGACATGATGATGTTATGTATCACTACACTGAGATGTATCATAGCTTGTTGTTATGCTTCCTTCTGTTTTTCCTTCTTTAGGTTTTAATATCTTATGGATTTGCTCCGCTGATATACCAGTGCAGTTCAAGAATTTGTTCTATTCTACCACAATTTTTATTTTGTCTGATCTTCTTTCCAGCTGTTCAGAGCCATTCACTACTGCACAGGTAAACAGCACAAAATCAGTTCTGCTCATGTTTATACTATCTGTTGAGTTGTTTCTTGACAAGTTCAGCTGTTTCATTGACTCAATCGCCTGGGAAGTTTGCGCCTGTTCCCTTTGGATTCTTGTTTCTGTTTTTTGTTTCATTCTACGAGCTTCTGCATATGTTCAATTCTGACTGGACTTTACCTTTTGGATGTCCCGAGCCTGCTGTTGCACTGGACATCCTGCATAAGCAGCACTGTGCTCTCCCCCACAATTACAGCATTTCATCTTAGTTCCTTCCTGACACTTCCTGTACTCATGATCTTCTCCACATTTTACACATCACATTTTCCCTTTGCAAACAGTAGTGGTATGTCCCATGCACTGGCAATTATAACACCGTAAAGGAGGGGGAATATATTCCCACACCACATAACTGATGAAACCTAGCTTCACCTTTACTGCTAAATTATTGTCTTTAAAGTGAATCAACACAGAGAGACTCTCACATTGTTTATTATCACGCCCCCCCTCCCCCCTCACACCTTTTCTCGCGAGATTTCCCCAAAGCTCTTAAAGAGACAAGACACATTTCTTCTTCTTCACACGGTTTTCTGCTCGGTTCTTTATGACCAATTTAATCTTTAATAGATGTGATGCAAAGTTTTTTTTTTCATATCCAACTTTCATGAACTTTAATAAAATTTAGATGCATGGAAATTAATTTCCACACACATTTTTCTCCCCATTCATGTGTTATTTGGACATATTGTATTTAAAAACAAGACTATTTTCAAGATTACGAGACTGGATTAATAAAGGATTCATTTTCATCATATATGTGTTGATAAAGTGCTGTAATTGTTGCTGTTTATAAGACTGAACACTTCTGACTGAGATCCAGTTCATCCCACTGAGAATTAGTGCATTCTGGGATCTTGTGTCCTAAACTGGAATAGTGACAGAATTCAGGAATTAAATCATTATTCTCAGTCCAGAAGAGAGAAATTCATCACTGGATAAATTTGTACCAAAATTACAGTTAATTCATTTGTACTCAGTAATTAAACATGTGTTGTGTGCTGTTTCTGATGTAACTGATGACTGTAACAGGTTATAACGTGTCTCTGTAAAACTCCACCTATTAAGGAAGTGTTGAGTCTGAGACGACTGCAGTCCTTCAGAAACAGTCTGCAGTGTTCTGCTCTGGTGAGATTTGGTTTATTCTCAGTTTATGGAGAAATCTGAGTCTCATTTTCAGCCCTGTGTAAGGAAGTGTTTACTAACTGGACCTAAACAATCCTGAAATCAGCGTGTGTTTAATTTTTATCAAAGTGAAAGTGAAACTCTGAGTGTTCGGACTGGAGAGAACAACAGCAGCAGTAAAAGAAAATGGCTTCTAAGTTTTCAGAGGAGGATTTCTCCTGTCCTGTGTGCTGTGAAATCTTCAAGGATCCTGTTGTTCTGCGCTGCAGTCACAGTGTGTGTAAAGTGTGTTTGCAGCAGTTCTGGGAGGCCAAAGGATCCAGAGAATGTCCTGTATGTAGGAGGAAGTCATCTATGGGGGAACCTCCCATAAGCTTGGCCTTAAAGAACCTGTGTGAGACTTTCTTACAGGAGAGAAATCAGAGCTCTTCATCAGGGTCTGAAACAGTCTGCAGTCTGCACAGTGAGAAACTCAAACTCTTCTGTCTGGATGATCAACAGCCGGTGTGTTTGGTGTGTCAGACTTCAAGAACACACACCAACCACAAATTCTGCCCCATTGATGAGGCAGTAACAGACTGTAAGGTAAATAAAATGTACACATCATGTTACACAAAAATTAGAAAGAGTCTAATATTTATTAACAACATCTATGTTTTCAGTATTGTATTTGGTTTTTGATCAGTTTATTCATGTAGTGGTAGATCAGTGGTTAAGATGTTGGACTACTGCTTGGAAGGTTGTGAGTTTAAATCCCAGGACACCATGATGCTAGTGCTGGGCCCTTGAGTAAGGCCCTTGTTCCTCATTTGTATAACGGAGATAAACATAGGTTTCTCTGGATAAGAGCATCTGCCAAATGCTGTAAATATAACTGTTTCATTCAGATTTTCACCATCTGAAGTGTCTCCTGCATAAACCAGAGCAGATATATAATTTTTACAATTTCCTTCTGCACTTAGTGGATTTTAAAATCTTCTCTGAGTGCTTGTTAAAGAAGAATATACTGTAGATAATATTGTCACATTATTTATAAACTCATATTGAACATATTTAGAGTTAAACCCTTAATAAACAGTGATCTGAGTTAATGATGTGTACAATAAGAGCTGAAACACAGAGTCTCCATGCAGTGTGTTGATTTGTTTCAGGAAGAGATCAAAACTGCACTGAAGCCCCTACAGGAGAAACTGAAGATCTTTAAAGACTGTAAACTGAACTGGAGTCAGACTGCAGAACATATAAAGGTTACAATCAATAACATGGTTTTGATACAATGATGGAGAATAGAATTCTAAAATCAGTTCTATTTCATTTGATTTCCTCTTCACTGCAGATTCAGGCCCAACACACAGAGCGTCAGATTAAGGAGCAGTTTGAGAAGCTTCACCAGTTTCTACGAGATGAAGAGGCAGTCAGGATCACTGCACTGAGAGAGGAAGAGGAGCAGAAGAGTCAGATGATGAAGGAGAAGATTGAGAAGCTGAGCAGAGACATATCATCTCTTTCAGACACAATCAGAGCCGTAGAAGAGGAGATGAGAGCTGAAGACGTCCTGTTCTTACAAGTGAGGATCTCAGTATTTATACTGTGAGAAAGTCAAACTTCTTTCCATCATCAGAAACGTCACATTTCAGTGGTGTAAAAATGTAAATCATATCCACTGATATTTGCTTTGTTGTTTTCCAGAACTACAAGGCCACAGTGAAAAGGTGAGTGATGTGGTTCCTGTCTCTCTGGTTCTCTGTGTTTCTGAATCCAAAGCCACAGCAACACTGACTCCTGAATGTTTTTGCAGAGCCCAGTGCACACTGCAGCATCCAGAGGAGCTTTCAGGAGCACTGATCCATGTGGCAAAACATCTGGCCAACCTGAAGTTCAGAGTCTGGGAGAAGATGCAGGACACTGTCCAATACAGTAAGAG
Source organism: Hemibagrus wyckioides (assembly GCF_019097595.1). NCBI lineage: Eukaryota > Metazoa > Chordata > Actinopteri > Siluriformes > Bagridae > Hemibagrus > Hemibagrus wyckioides. The sequence continues at coordinate 2,847,051 of NC_080715.1, read as the reverse complement.
TCTTTCTTTCTTTTTATCTGATATTTTTGCCCACTGTTTTTTTTTTTTTTTTTTTGCAGTTGTTAAATAAAATTAAGGTAATTCTAGCAGTATAATAATAATAATAATAATAATAATAATAATAATCATTATTATTTTTATTGTTGATCTAGCCATGGGTGTCACAGTCCAGTGACTTCTGTGCCGGTCCCAAGCCCGGATAAATAGAGAGGGTTGCGTCAGGAAGGGCATCCGGCGTAAAACATTGCCAAATTTAACCATGCGAATTGTCAGTACTCTAAATTTCATACCGGATCGGTCGAGGCCCGGGTTAACAACGACCGCCATCGGCGCCGTTGACCTACAGGGCGCTGGTGGAAATTGGGCTACTGTTGGTCGAAGAAGTAGAGGAGGGAGGAGAGTGTGCAGACAGAGAGAGAAGAGGAAAGGTAAGAGTGTAGGACTGAGAATAGGAACTCTGAATGTTGGTACTATGACAGGGAAAGGTAGAGAGCTGGCTGATATGATGGACAGAAGGAAGGTGGATATACTGTGTGTACAGGAGACCAGGGGGAAGGGTAGCAAGGCTCGTAGTATAGGAGCAGGATTCAAGCTGTTTTATTATGGTGTGGATAGTAAGAGAAATGGGGTAGGTGTGGTCCTGAAGGAGGAGTTTGTGAGGAATGTTCTGGAGGTGATGAGAATGTTGGACAGGGTGATGAGTCTGAAGTTAGAGGTTGAAGGGGTGATGTTGAATGTTGTTAGTGGTTATGCCCCACAGGTAGGTTGTGAGTTAGAGGAGAAAGAGAGATTCTGGAGTGAAGTAGATGAGGTGATAGAGAGTATTCCCACGGGGGAGAGTGTGGTGATAGGAGCAGATTTTAATGGACATGTTGGTGAGGGGAACACAGGTGATGAGGAGGTGATGGGCAAGTTTGGAGTTAAGGAAAGGAACCTTGAAGGACAGATGGTAGTGGACTTTGCTAAGAGGATGGACATGGCTGTGGTTAACACTTATTTTCAGAAGAGGGAGGAGCACAGAGTGACTTACAAGAGTGGAGGTAGGAGCACACAGGTAGACTACATCCTATGTAGAAGAGGCAATCTGAAAGAAATTAGTGACTGTAAAGTGGTAGTGGGAGAGAGTGTAGCCAGACAGCATAGGATGGTGGTGTGTAGGATGACTTTGATGGTCTGTAAGCAGAGGTCAAAGATAGAGATGGAGAAGAAAACCAAGTGGTGGAAGCTGAAGAAGGAGGAATGTTGTGAGGAATTTAGACAGATGTTGAGACAGGCTCTGGGTGGTCAGGTAGTGCTGCCAGATGACTGGGAAACTACAGCAGAAGTGATCAGGGAGACAGGAAGAAAGGTGCTGGGTGTGTCATCTGGAAGGAGGAAAGAAGATAAGGAGACTTGGTGGTGGAATGAGGAAGTTCAGGATAGTATTCAGAGGAAGAGGTTAGCCAAGAAGAAGTGGGACATGGACAGGACTGAAGAGAATAGACAGGAATACAAGGAGTTACAGCACAGAGTGAAGAAGGAGGTGTCTAAGGCCAAGCAGAAGGTGTATGACGAGTTGTACACTAGGTTAGACACTAGAGATGGAGAGAAGGACTTGTACAGGTTAGATAGGCAGAGGGATCGAGATGGGAAGGATGTGCAGAAAGTTAGAGTTATTAAAGATAGAGATGGAAAGGTACTCACAAGTGAGGAGAGTGTACAGAGGAGATGGAAGGAGTACTTTGAAGAGCTGATGAATGAGGAAAATGAGAGGAAAGAAAGAGTAGAATGGGTGAACTCTGTGGAACAGGAAGTAGATAAGATTAGAAAGGATGAAGTCAGGAAGGCTTTGAAGAGGATAAAAAGTGGAAAGGCAGTTGGTCCTGACGACATCCCGGTGGAGGTCTGGAAGTGTCTAGGAGAGGCGGCAGTGGAATTTTTAACTAGTTTGTTTAACTGGGTTTTAGAGAGTGAGAAGATGCCTGAGGAATGGAGAAGTGTATTAGTGCCGATCTTTAAGAATAAGGATGATGTGCAGAATTGCAGCAACTATAGGGGGATAAAGTTGATGAGCCACACAATGAAGCTATGGGAAAGAGTAGTGGAAGCTAGGTTAAGGAAGGTAGTGGAAATTTGTGAGCAGCAGTATGGCTTCATGCCCAGAAAGAGCACAACAGATGCAATTTTTGCTCTGAGAATGTTGATGGAGAAGTATAGGGATGGTCAGAGAGAGTTGCACTGTGTGTTTGTAGACTTGGAGAAAGCGTATGACAGGGTGCCAAGAGAAGAGCTGTGGTACTGTATGAGGAAGTCAGGAGTAGCAGAGAAGTATGTCAGAGTGGTGCAGGACATGTATGAGAGGAGCAGGACAGTGGTGAGGTGTGCTGTAGGTCAGACAGAGGAGTTCAGAGTGGAGGTGGGACTGCATCAGGGATCGGCTCTGAGCCCCTTCCTGTTTGCTATGGTGATGGACCAGTTGTCAGAGGAGGTCAGACAGGAGTCTCCTTGGACAATGATGTTTGCAGATGACATTGTGATCTGTAGTGAGAGCAGGGAGCAGGTTGAGGAAAACCTGGAGAGGTGGAGGTTTGTGCTGGAGAGAAGAGGAATGAAAGTCAGTCGTAGTAAGACTGAGTACATGTGTGTGAATGACAGGGGGGGAAGTGGAACAGTAAGATTACAGGGTGAAGAGGTGAAGAAGGGACAGGAGTTTAAGTTCTTGGGGTCAACAGTCCAGAGTAATGGAGCGTGTGGGAAAGAGGTAAAGAAGCGAGTGCAGGCAGGTTGGAATGGGTGGAGAAAGGTGTCAGGAGTTCTGTGTGATAGAAAAATTTCAGCGAGAATCAAGGGGAAGGTGTACAGGACAGTGGTGAGACCAGCCATGCTGTATGGTTTAGAGACAGTATCACTGAGACAGAGACAGGAGTCAGAGCTGGAGGTAGCAGAGCTGAAGATGTTGAGGTTCTCTTTGGGAGTGACACGGTTGGACAGGATTAGGAACGAGTACATCAGAGGGATTCAAGGATTCAAGAAGCTTTTTATTGTCATTTCAACCACATACAGCTGGTGCAGTACATAGTGAAATGAAACAACGTTTCTCCAGGACCTGGTGCTACATAAACATACAACAACAAGTTCAACACAAAACAACAAACAACACCACAGAGCTAGGACAGAAGTTTGTCTTAGCCACGTAAAGTGCACAGTGTGCAGCTAGGTGCAAACAGAGCATAGACAAGACAGTGCAAAAAAGACAATAAATACAATAAAGACAACACAAAAGAACACAGGACACTTAGCGCTGAAAAGAAATAAAAGAACGTGTACTGGAATGTAAGTGAAATAAAATAGATAAAGTGAAATGATGTAAAAAAAAGTATTGTGCAAAAATATTGTGCAAAAATACACAGCAGCGGTTGAGGTAGTGCAAATAGAATAAACATAAATATAACTATAGCAGCGGATGACAGGTAGAGGTAGTGCAGTAAGTAATGAACAATATAAATTATGTGTGTGTGTGTTTGTGTCCACACAGTCAAGAGAGAGTGTGTGTATCAGTGTGTGAGAGACAGAGAGTTAGTATACAGTTCAGTCCTGAGTGAGAGTGTGTGTGTGTGTGAGAGTGTAGAACAGTTCAGTCCTGAGTGAGAGTGTGTGTGTGTGTGTGAGAGTGTAGAACAGTTCAGTCCTGAGTGAGAGTGTGTGTGAGAGTGTAGAACAGTTCAGTCCTGAGTGAGAGTGTGTGTGAGAGTGTAGAACAGTTCAGTCCTGAGTGAGAGTGTGTGTGTGTGTGAGAGTGTAGAACAGTTCAGTCCTGAGTGAGAGTGTGTGTGTGTGTGAGAGTGTAGAACAGTTCAGTCCTGAGTGAGAGTGTGTGTGAGAGTGTAGAACAGTTCAGTCCTGAGTGAGAGTGTGTGAGAGAGTGTAGAACAGTTCAGTCCTGAGTGAGAGTGTGTGTGTGTGTGAGAGTGTAGAACAGTTCAGTCCTGAGTGAGAGTGTGTGTGTGTGTGAGAGTGTAGAACAGTTCAGTCCTGAGTGAGAGTGTGTGTGTGTGAGAGTGTAGAACAGTTCAGTCCTGAGTGAGAGTGTGTGTGTGTGTGAGAGTGTAGAACAGTTCAGTCCTGAGTGAGAGTGTGTGTGTGTGTGTGAGAGAGTGTAGAACAGTTCAGTCCCGGGTGTTGAGGAGCCTAATGGCTTGAGGAAAGAAACTGTTACACAGTCTGGTTACACTGGTTACTGGTTACACAGGGACGGCTCATGTTGGACATCTGGGGGACAAAGTTAGGGAGGACAGATTAAGATGGTTTGGACATGTCCAGAGGAGGAAGAGTGAGTATATTGGTAGGAGAATGTTGGACATGGAGCTGCCAGGCAGGAGGAAAAGAGGAAGGCCAAAGAGGAGGTATATGGATGTAATAAATGAGGATATGAAGCTAGTGGGTGTAAGTGTTGAGGATGCAGAAGATAGGGATAGGTGGAGAGAGATGATTCGCTGTGGAGACCCCTGAAGGGAGAAGCCTGTTGTTATTATTATTATTATTATTATTATTATTATTATTATTATTATTATTATTATTATTATTAATCTGTTCATTTTGTAATTATTTTTATTTGAGGGAACGTTTATTTTGAAATGTTTCTATTGACTGAGTGAAAACATGAAGAGTTTCAGTGGTTTATAAAAGTTTTAGAGTTATCATAGAATTAGAATTGTTATAATGATTGGTTACATCTCTAATTTAAACACACTCTGAAAACTGCATAAGGCAAGTTGTTAATTTTGTAATTACAGTTATCATTTCTTGGTTTCTGTAAATGTTAGCTTATTCCATGTGAATGTAATGTTGAAGTTAGCTTAGCTCCATCGTGTGTGTGTGTGTGTGTGTGTGTGTGTGTTTTCAGCACCTATAACTCTGGACCCCAACACTGTTCATCCTGTACTCATTGTATCTGATGATCTGACCAGTGTGAGACGCAGTGATGAGAAACAGAAACTTCCTGATAATCCAGAGAGATTTGATCAATATTGGTGTATCCTGGGCTCTGAGGGCTTTAACTCAGGGACACACTGCTGGGATGTTGAAGTTGGAGACTGTACATTCTGGTTAGTGGGTGTGATGACAGAATCTGCTCAGAGGAAGGGGGAGATATTCTCCAGAAGTGGAATCTGGTATGTGAGGTATTATGATGGTAAATATTGGGCACGTTCTACACCACAGACATTCACTCACCTCTCAGTGGAACAGAAACTCCAGAGGATCAGAGTGAAACTGGACTGGGACAGAGGAAAGCTGTCATTCTCCAACCCTCTCACTAACACACACTTACACACTTTCACACACACATTTACTGATAAATTACTGCCATATCTAGGTGTTTATGGTAAAGAATCTCCTCTAAAGTTCCTGCCACTTCAGTGCTCTGTAAGAGTGAATCAGATCAGTTAGAGCTGATAGTTTTATTCCAGATCATTCATGAAATATTGCAGATTAAAAGATTCATATTCTTTGTGAAAGTTTGTTTTTACAGAAGCACTGAACAGTTCATTGTGAAAAGTTTATTGAAGTGCTGTGACCTTATTTCAGCTCACCTTGAAATGAAATCAAAATAATGTGAAACTGGAAATGATACATCCTGAAAGTTATTAGATGAAATTAAAGTTGATTTTGAGTTAAAAGAATTATTTACTTTGTTGAAATAGAGTTATTAATTTAAAATAATGTGACATTAAGTTTAAATAACTACAAAGAACTTTTTCCTCCACAGCTTTCAGTTCAGGGCTTCAACACACAAATAAACCACAGGAGGAAAATAAAATAATAAAAGTCTGTTTAAATGTAGAATCTGAAATCTGAAATAGATGATTTAATTTTATTGATGTATTTTAAATCATTTGAAATAAACTGAGACTTTGAAAGCTCATGTCTTTACTGTATTTGTACTTGTTAGCACTATGCTGTTAATCTTGGGTGAAATGTTTAGCTGGCTGTGTGTGTTATGTGTGAAACTGTACAGTGGAGGAGAATTCAAGCTCTCAGTTTCACTCCCTGAGTGACCACATATAAAGTAAGTCAGAGCATAACTCCTGAAGGAAATCATTCATCCATCCTGCATATTAACATTTATAATTATCATGTGATCTTCAACAGAGTCCAAGATTTATTTTGTAACAGATTCTGAGTTCAGCTTCTTCCAACAAATTAGCACCAGATTCACTAAACACATCACAAATATTTCAATCCCAACATATTTAATGTGTTTCAGGGTGCAGCTTTCTTTTACAGTGAGACGTGACAATTCCAGCTGACTTCTTTTACACTTTTTCAGTGAGCACAGTGTGTGAATTGGATGGAAAGATGCTTACGTTATGTCTATACTAAACAGATGTCCTGCTCTTGTGTCTGCTGTATATTTTAGATTATTACCTAAGAATCAATAAACTAAAAAACACCACCTTATACATTTGTGGTACAGGTTTTGATCAGGAATAAATAAGTGAACAATGACAGGATGCAGGAGCAATTCTAGAATTTTCATTTAAGGGGGGCTCAGCCTCCAATGAGGGTTTAATAATAACAAAAATAAATAAACAAAAATAAATAAATAAGTAAATAATAAAGGTTTGACTAACAGGGTAGGATGGTAAAACTTATTGCAGCATTCCACTGTATTGCATAGATGTGTATAACATTTGAGTACTGAACAAACCAAATATGAGTCTTCCTGATCACACACACACTTTCAGGTGTTTCATGATATCCTGCTTTGTCATTGTTGTTAACGTGTGTTTACATTTACATTTCTGGCACTTGGCAGACGCTCTTATCCAGAGCAACGAACAAATGTGTGTGGCACAATACAAATGTACAAATGTGTTGTGCCACGCCCTTCCTGTTGTTCTGCTTTCCCACTGTGTCACCTGTCTCCCATTTACCCTGATGTTCTGTCCTATATACACCTGTCTTGTAAACTCAGGAAACAAACTGTGGATGAAAAAAGAATATCTGACCAAAATGTTTTTTGTATAAACACAACTCCAAAACAAATACACAGTTGTTTCAGGAGCAGAGTTACAGAAAGAGCAGCTGGCATCAATGTCCTTTTTACATCTCAAGGAAATAAAGGATTTAACAGGATAATATTTATACAGCAATTTAATAAAATTTCTCTCATCTTGTTAGATAAATAATACTTACAAGTCCAGATGTATTTCTGTGGTATATTATTGATAAACCATCCCAGTATGACATCACATGAGGGCCAGTGACAGAGTAAAAAAAGTTAAAAAAAAAAAAGTGCTCTCAGTCTTTTATTGTGACGGCGACTGAGAAACTCAGTTTATTTGTTTTATTGGGTTGAATATCTGAAATAGCAGCAGCTGAGAAAGAAGACCCTCTCAAGAGCATAATCACACCTGAGGGAATGACATCAAACACAATGGAGAATTAGTTTGCAGATACAGGAATTTATTTTAAATGTATAATTTAGAGTAGTAAAGTCAAGAACATTCATGCCACCATGTTACCCATTATACTCATTACCCACCATGTTGTGTTCATTAATATAGTTTTTTGATGTAATGAAACTTGTTCTTCCACAAAATCCAATAACATTATGTCCATTTTATTTAAAGTGTATAACATATAAAGATAGAGCTGCATAAGTGAGTCTGGAGAGATCTTCAGCCTTAGAGAGCAAAATTCTTCCCTTTAGAGATAAATTTCTACTTCATTTAGTATTTTCCTCCTACACTGTTATGATGAAACTTCCTGTATTTACTGGTTGCCATACCAACACTGTGTTAAAAAAAAATCAAACAAATTTGGAAGATAATAAAAGCATTGTGTTTGGTGTTATATTTAAAACTAGACAAATTTACTATCATTTTAATCTATAATCTCTCAGTTATAATACTACATAGTCTCTAAATGTTTATTCAGCTGCAGAATTGAGTATTGAGGTCTGAATCTCAGTAGTTCACAGGGGGCATGTTGTAACACTGTGTTAGAACTCACACTGGTTTTAAAAGAAACTATTCCATACAGTTAGCTATGTAAATTCATACAATTTACTTTTATGATTGTATTTTCTGCAGCATGAGAAACACACCAAGAAAACCCTACAGGGGTATAACCTGATGATGTGTTGTCACTGTCAGGACATGCAGTAATGAGGGGGAAAGTCAGTCAGAGTCACACACCATAGATTTATCACACTGAAATAAAAATATCAGTCAGCAGTGATGGAGAAACCCTCTGTTGGTTACTCCCATCATCAGCAAGTTTTCAGAGAAGATCAGGAGATACTGTCACGGAGGCACCTACCTCAGCCTCGCAACCATGCCCTCAATCACTAGAGTTCTGACACAGTCACCTGCCACTCATTACTAGGACAATATTTAACACCCTCACGCCACACACGCAGCAGCTAGTATTAACGTTGCTTATGCTGTGTATGCTCTTCTTCCCGTCCTCTATTGGATTACTATTTGCTGTTCCTGCCACGCTCTTCTCAAGGGGAATTTATTGACTGTGTACATCTCTGTGAGATTCAGATGAGACTACTTAAGTTACGTTTCATTTACCTCACCTATTTACACTGATTCTAGCTGAAGTTGGTTAAGGAAGGTAGTGGAAATTTGTGAGCCACAGTATGGCTTCATGCCCAGAAAGAGCACAACAGATGCAATTTTTGCTCTGAGAATGTTGATGGAGAAGTATAGGGACGGTCAGAGAGAGTTACACTGTGTGTTTGTAGACTTGGAGAAAGCGTATGACAGGGTGCCAAGAGAAGAGCTGTGGTACTGTATGAGGAAGTCAGGAGTAGCAGAGAAGTATGTCAGAGTGGTGCAGGACATGTATGAGAGGAGCAGGACAGTGGTGAGGTGTGCTGTAGGGCAGACAGAGGAGTTCAGAGTGGAGGTGGGACTGCATCAGGGATCGGCTCTGAGCCCCTTCCTGTTTGCTATGGTGATGGACCAGTTGTCAGAGGAGGTCAGACAGGAGTCTCCTTGGACAGTAATGTTTGCAGATGACATTGTGATCTGTAGTGAGAGCAGGGAGCAGGTGGAGGAAAACCTGGAGAGGTGGAGGTTTGTGCTGGAGAGAAGAGGAATGAAAGTCAGTCGTAGTAAGACTGAGTACATGTGAGTGAATGACAGGGAGGGAAGTGGAACAGTAAGATTACAGGGTGAAGAGGTGAAGAAGGTACAGGAGTTTAAGTTCTTGATGTAATAAATGAGGATATGAAGCTAGTGGGTGCAAGTGTTCAGGATGCAGAAGATAGGGATAGGTGGAGAGAGATGATTCGATGTGGAGACCCCTGAAGGGAAAAGCCAAAGGAAGGAGAAGAAGAATTAAAAAAAACACACTATATTTCTTATATGCACATAGAATATGTTCTTGTTTTCATTGTTTTTTCTTTCTTTCTGTGGTAATTTTTGCTGGGGTTTTTTTTCTCGTAGTGAAAAATGTATGCAAGTTAATGTCAAATGTATTTAAGTTAACTGGAAATAATTTAAAGGTGCCTAACAAATCCTAATTTGTTAAAAAAAAAAAAAAATCAACTACACAGAGTTATAACTGGCCTGCTTGTAGGTCAAGTTGATTGACCCTGGATAGTGAGGGAGGAATCCATGATGATGATCTCACTCCGTTGGGGCACTGCTCCAAGGTGCTAATAAATTAAAAAATCTCTACTATTTTAATTAAATCATCTTCAGATTTCTTGAGTCATTTGAAAATTTTTTAATGATATTCTTATTGATTTTTATTAACACCAAAACAACAGAGTTACATCAATATACAATCGACACCCACAGCACAGATTTAGACACGTTAAACAATATATTGTTAGTATGAAAGAGTGACAATGAAAAAACCAATGGGCAAGACAGTCCAGTGAAAGAAAAACTATGGGGGGAAAAAAAAGCTGGAACTTGTAAAAAACTTGAAAGTAGGATCTTGATTGTTCAAGTAAATCCCACAAAGGAGCCCATATCTGCCAGAATAGTTCTGTAAGTCATATGTAAGTTTTTCCAAAGGGTGAAGATTAGCCACTTGTGCCAAACACATCTTCAGAGTTGGTACATGAGATAATGACCATAAGATAAGTATACATTTCTTTGCTAGATAATTAAATAAACAATGTGAATTATGACGAAGATCTAGTGATGTTTTACCATTTAACAAATATATAGTTGGAGACAAAGAGAATTTTCTATCCCATATTTACTGAACCATTACATATACCTCATACCAAAAAGATTGAATATTCTTACAGTCCCAGAATAAATGCATCGATGTTCCTATATCTAATTTACATTTAAAACCCCGCTGATATTTGGGTACATTTTATAGAGGTGTACTGGGGTGAGATACACTACTCACAAAAAGTTAAGGATATTTGGCTTTTGGGTGAAATTTATGGAAAATGTAAAAAGTTCACACTACAGTGATATTATATCATGAAAGTAGGACATTTAAGTAGAAGCTGCAGTGGTGATTTCCTCATCTCAAACAATTTATTGAAACAAAATCCAACAACAGTGGGGGGTATACCACAACAAAAAATCTCAATGTCTCAATAATTTATCATGTGCCCTTGACCATCAATTACAGCTTGACCACGACGTCTCATGCTGTTCACAAGTCGACTTATTGTCTGCTGAGGCATGGCATTCCACTCTTCTTGAAGGGCGGCCCTCAGGTCATTGAGGTTCTGGGGTGCAGGGTTACGAGCCTCTATACGGCGACTCGGCTGATCCCAGAGGTTTTCTATGGGATTCGGGTCTGGAGAAAGTGCAGGCCACTCCATTTGAGGTACCCCAGCCTCCAGCAGCCGTTCCCTAATGATGCGACCTCGATGAGCTGGAGCATTGTCGTCCATGAAGATAAAATTAGGCCTGTGTTGTTCATGCAGGGGCACAATGACTGGATTAATGATGTTATTCAGGTAGTATTGTCTTGTCACTGTACCATTCACAAGATGTAGGTCAGTTCTGTATTGAGTGGACACACCTGCCCAGACTGTAACACCACCACAACAGTGGCTGAAGCATAGCGCTCTCCTTGATGTCTCCAACATTGTTGGCGGCCATCGTTTCTGATCAGCGTGAATCGACTTTCATCAGAGAACAGCCCTGAGGCCCACTGGTCCCTTGTCCAGAGTAAATGCTCCCTGGCCCAACGCCTGTGCCTGGTGGTGTGGTCAGGTGCCCTTGCAGGTCGTCTAGCACGCAGACCACGCTGATGTAAACAGTTTCGATTGGTCTGACGTGACACTTGGGTTCCTCTCACCTCCCTTAAATGTGCCTGGAGTTGAGTGACATTCATCATCCGGTTCCGCAGGGCACTGTTCACAATGAAGCGGTCATCAACGGGGGATGTGGCCAAAGGACATCCACTTCTATGCCTTTCTGTGACTCTTCCAGTCTCTCTGTATCTCTGTCCCAACCTGCTGATGACACTCTGTGACACTCTAAGCTCAGTGGCCACTTCCCTCTGAGAACATCCTGTTTGAAGCCTCACAATGGTGAGGTTCTGTTGATCAGTTGTTAGGTGTGGTCTTGGTCTCATGATGTCAAAATGTGAACAGCATGATGAAGAGGACTGTTTAAATACCAATTCTAATGGAACCAGAAAATTTATTGGTGGATTCATGGATCAAACACCGGTTGTGAATTTTGCCGTTAAGCACCTTGTTAGAGAACAGCAAGTTCTGCAAAAAGTACTGAAACACTGAACAGTTGGACATGTGCATTCAGAAGTGTAGAGAAGGTCAAATTAAGTTCACCTGGAAAGATTATAGTGCATTTTAGGTGCATCCTGAAATTTCACCCGAAAGCCCAATATCCTTAACTTTTTGTGAGCAGTGTATATCACAATTGTACACCACACAGGAAAAACAAAACCTTAAAAATCTTGAGTGAGAACATATGTACCATGTGAATAAAATCTCATGAGAGACACATGAGGAAAAGAAAGGTTTTATTTTTAGACCATGTGTAGTAAAAAAAGAAAAATCAACACAACTAAGAATCATGAGAATCAAACTAAAAAAATGTAATATTTTTGAAAATGTACTAAATCACTTCAACACCATGGAGATGAAATACAATTAGATTAAAAAAAGCAAAATGGTGTTTAACTAATAAACCAACACTGTAGGATCTTTTCCTCCTGTTCCATGTGTAACCCAGAAATCAGGCAAATTTTGTAAGACATCACATCCAATGAATCTTTCAGTTAAACAGGAAAAAAATCTTTTCACCCCATTTTCATGAACTTTTAAAGAATTTAGAATCGTGATTCGAACAACAATTTCTAAAAACATAAAGGCATGTGTGAGATAAAATATTAAACTTTATTAAACCCCATCATCATTTCAGCTTTAAACAGAAGTTTGATTTCAGCATCAACAAGCAGCCGTGTGCAAAAGTTTGTACACCTTTAGGACAAAACACAGGAAAAAAAGTTAACAAAAAATGTTGGATTTCACAAAAAAATGTTGGTTTCCTTCATTAAGTAACAAAAATCACAAAAATGCTCAGTGTGTGTTCAGATCTTATTAATTAAGAAATAAATCACTGTGTGTGAAAATATTGCATGTGATGATTTGTTTTTATGCCACAGCTATAAACAATTACAATTAAAAGAACACATCATATTTCAATTGTTTCTTCTTACAGTTAATGTTGCAGTAGCTATAACCAGTCGATCCCTCTACAGCCTCTCTTGTTTGTGAATAAAATAAAAACAAGCAAACAAACAAACAGCTTAGTGAAGAAATCACTGTTACTATAGAAAAGACAATTTATTAGAGCGAGCGTCTTTATATAAACGTCTAAACAACTGTCAGAGCTGCCATTTTAGAAAATGAATCAACACCTCCCAGCCAATCAGAATCCAGAAATATAATGTATTAGGATACTTGGTAACATGTTAGCTCATTCAAATGTAATGCTACATTCAGCTAGTCGTTTAGCTACTCAGTTGAAGTTAGATCGCTAGTGTTAGCTAACGGTGTTAGTTTCCGACTGCGCCAAAACGCCAATGTTTAAAGACTTTCGCTTCAAAATAAAAGGAAACATTCATCTGTGCCTCCTGTAAGTTTACAAGCATGGAAGCACAGGAGGTAGCGATTTTTTTAGAGGTAGAACAGCATCGTAAATTGATGGTGTGATAAATCGTCCAACCCACTACACCAAATCTGACGTTTCAAACAGAAGAAAATGAAGCATGAGGGGAAATCAGATGGTTGTTTAATGCAGCTGTGTGAAGAGGAGCACCGTCAGTAGTTACACCTATCTCTCTTCATCTCCTTAAAAACTAAACGAGATGGGGTTTTTTTTCCAGAAATTCTGTAGCATATTCAGAGGTGCTGACATTACTGAAAAGAAGAAAACTGAATTTGATCACACCCTAAAACCTTATTGTGCTTCTAAACTCCACTTTTACCCCCGGGGTAGAGGAAGGTTTCACATGGCTTTTACAGCATTAACTCCACATCATGACGATGAACGTGTACAGTGTGAAACAATGCGGTGTTGGAATGTTACGGCTATTTGCTTAGCATAGACACCCTATCAGAAACAGAGCTTCAGCCTGGTATCAGGTGATTTGTAGAGTCCCTGTGTGTCGTGTAAACAGTAGCTGCAGCATCAGTCTAAGTGAAGAGGAGAGTTTTATTTTTGCAGCTATGATCAGAAAAGTTTGTTCAGTACAAACTGGATATCAGTCACAAATAATAAGAAAACTGAATAAGGAACTGATTGAAAAATTAGAGGAAGTCGGATATCAGCAAACAATCAGCTGGACGACAACATGACAAACTTAAAAAGAGTAAAAAAGATGATGAAGCTGTGAAAGATTTGAGTGCAGAAACACAGACCTGATCTTTTTTCCTCACTGATGTGAAATCATGAGACGTGAGAGTGTGAAAGGTCAGATTATGAAGATCCAGGATTCAGTGTTAACCCCGGGGGAAATTAGGAACAGTGTGAAACCTCTAACTCCAAGTTTACTACTGTATATTTCACATGTGAGAAGCACTAGTCTTTGGATGGGTTAAAATCCTGCAGACAGCAAAAAAAATTATAAAGTTCAGCATTTAAACTTATTTGTATATATATATATATACACTATATTGCCAAAAGTATTCGCTCACCCATCCAAATAATCAGAATCAGGTGTTCCAATCACTTCCATGGCCACAGGTGTATAAAATCAAGCACCTAGGCATGCAGACTGTTTTTACAAACATTTGTGAAAGAATGGGTCGCTCTCAGGAGCTCAGTGAATTCCAGCGTGGAACTGTGATAGGATGCCACCTGTGCAACAAATCCAGTCGTGAAATTTCCTCGCTCCTAAATATTCCACAGTCAACTGTCAGCTGTATTATAAGAACGTGGAAGTGTTTGGGAACGACAGCAACTCAGCCACGAAGTGGTAGGCCACGTAAACTGACGGAGCGGGGTCAGCGGATGCTGAGGCGCATAGTGCGAAGAGGTCGCCAACTTTCTGCAGAGTCAATCGCTACAGACCTCCAAACTTCATGTGGCCTTCAGATGAGCTCAAGAACAGTGCGCAGAGAGCTTCATGGAATGGGTTTCCATGGCCGAGCAGCTGCATCCAAGCCATACATCACCAAGTGCAATGCGAAGCGTCGGATGCAGTGGTGTAAAGCACGCCGCCACTGGACTCTAGAGCAGTGGAGACGCGTTCTCTGGAGTGACGAATCACGCTTCTCCATCTGGCAATCTGATGGACGAGTCTGGGTTTGGCGGTTGCCAGGAGAACGGTACTTGTCTGACTGCATTGTGCCAAGTGTAAAGTTTGGTGGAGGGGGGGATTATGGTGTGGGGTTGTTTTTCAGGAGCTGGGCTTGGCCCCTTAGTTCCAGTGAAAGGAACTCTGAATGCTTCAGCATACCAAGACATTTTGGACAATTCCATGCTCCCAACTTTGTGGGAACAGTTTGGAGCTGGCCCCTTCCTCTTCCAACATGACTGTGCACCAGTGACCAAAGCAAGGTCCATAAAGACATGGATGACAGAGTCTGGTGTGGAGGAACTTGACTGGCCTGCACAGAGTCCTGACCTCAACCCGATAGAACACCTTTGGGATGAATTAGAGCGGAGACTGAGAGCCAGGCCTTCTCGTCCAACATCAGTGTGTGACCTCACAAATGCGCTTCTGGAAGAATGGTCAAAAATTCCCATAAACACACTCCTAAACCTTGTGGACAGTCTTCCCAGAAGAGTTGAAGCTGTTATAGCTGCAAAGGGTGGACTGACGTCATATTGAACCCTATGGATTAGGAATGGGATGTCACTTAAGTTCATATGCGAGTCAAGGCAGGTGAGTGAATACTTTTGGCAATATAGTGTATATATATCTTCTTTTTATTACTCAACCCTGAACATTATTTCTGTTGATCCAAAATGCAAAATACTTTTTTTGTTTGTTTTTAAAAACAAGAATTTCACCTTCTTGCTAACGTTCTTGGAAATGAACTGATTTTAATTTTAGGTGTGTGCTGGGTCTGGAGGGTGAGATTTTGGAGAGAAAGTAGAGAAATTTAAGTTAGCTAGCTAATTCATCAGGCAACAATTATAAGAAAAACAAAAAAACAAAGAAGCAAAAATTCAGTGTGCGATACTTGATAATTATCGACTTGACAATTAGAGGTTCGTTAATCAAGTTCACCAGGATGAAGTTGATGTGATGTGAGTAAGTATGTCTGTCACATCCTGTGTCCTTTCCCCTTCTATGAATTTGACCCATGTTTGAGTAATGTACTTGCTGAAAATGTTAAGAATAATTGTTTTTTTAGAGTTGGCGAAAGCGGAAATATTGGCACCTCTGAATATTAAAACGAACACGATGATGATGACAGTGTAACTATTTTAAATTATCACAGTATAACGTCTTACACATCAATCATCATTAGTTTACTGAACATTCTCTGGTGACTTTACTCCTTTTTGCTCTTCAGAGTCCTCCTGAAGCACTTCCTGAAACAGAAGGCGCAGGTTTTTACGGTGATAAAAACGACGACTGCGAGAACAAGCAGGAGGAAGCCGACAACGTCGAGACTGTGGTACTGAACCCAGTTGAGGGTGTGAGCGGCTGGTCTCAGGTGCTCGGCTCCTCCGTTTCTCATCACAAACTCACTCCAGAACACCGCCAGATCCAGCGGCTCGATCGGACGGTCTCTATGGATCAGAGACAGCTCTGTTATCTTCTCCCTGTAGCTGTGAATCAAAACCAGCGCAGTCTTCATCAGTATGAAGCACAACAGCGGTTGTCTCATATAAAATAAGCTCAGGGTCGTGCTGCTACGGGAAAATAATCAACGTCTAGAAGAGTAGAGAGTCGAGAGATGTTCCCTCACCAGAATCTCTTACTTCTGTCAGTTCAAGTTTGTAAGACAGCTAGTCATGTTACTATAGAAATGATAATGTACTAGATCAAGAGAAATAATATAAACATCTCCTGACCAATTAGATATGAGAAGTAGAGTGCTGTGGTTAATCAGGATAATTAGTAGCACATGGCTCTGTGTGCATTTGTTCAGCTTATCATTTAGCTGAAGTTGATTAGTTAGCTTGTTAGTAGCTAGCTAAAAACACAGCTCATTAAACTCCACCTGAAGGTGTTCCTCTGACTGTAACAAAGCCCTAACACTGGAGACTCCGTCCCTGAACGTCTCTTTACTTTAAGAAAACGTCTCCATGTCCACAATTACACACGTTTTTATTATTTTTAGGCCACCGTTAACGAGCCATTTTTATGTAAATGAGTGTCGACTGAAACTTGTCTTTTTTCTTGTTACCTTTTTTCATTGAGGACTTTCCTGAGTGCCACCAGCAGCTTCTCAGTGGTCAGGTCATACATGGTCAGGCTCTCTGCTACTCCTCGCACCACCATGCGGTGAACGTTGTCTCTCTGATCTCCAAACAGGGGGATCATTACCATGGGAACACCGTTACAGATCCCCTCATAGATACCGTGGGATCCTCCATGTGTGATGAACACCTTGACCTTGGGGTGTGCTGAAAAAAAAACCCCAGAATAATGCTTTAAAATATTTACTAAAAAAAAACAAAAAAAACACACAAACAAACAACAAAAAACATTCACTTTAAAGAGCAGGGTTCTGGATTTTAAAATAATATAAATTTTGTAATTTTTACCATCAGCTCAAATATTTAAAAAATACTTTTTCTATTCAAATAATAAAAATGATAAACTATTAATCAATTATATTCTTCACCAAACAAGCACATTTCTGCTATAAAGAATATTATTCTAAAATTAATTCTAAAAATTAAGAACTGTACATAAGATGATTTTATTAATACATATTTAAACTCTGGTATTAAATAATCTTAAATATAATTAATAAAGTTCAATACTTCAGTACATTTTAAGTAACAAAATGATTATATGCTAAGATATGCGAATAAGTCATTTTTGGTGGTTGTTTTTTAATTAATTAATTAATTATAATAAATTTGTTATTTATTGAATAATTTTTTTTAAATCATTTAATCACAGAGATGTTAATCATCTACAGGGAGAGGGTTTGACCACAACATCACTGGAAACTCACACTCAGTAATCACAAACCTGTGTGTGTGTGAGGTTTTTGTGTGTGTTTGTGAGATAGGTGTGTATATGGTGTGTGTATGTGTGTGTGATAGATGTAGGTGTGTGTGTGTTTTATGAGTATTTTTTTTTATATATGTCTGTGTGTGAAACAGGTGTGAGATAGGTGTGTATTTGATAGGCGCAGGTGTGTGTATGTGATAGGTATGTGTGAGTGTGTGTGTTTTTTGCATGTGTGTGTCTGTGTGCAGTTGTGTGTCTGTGTGGAATGGGTATGTGTAATCAGTATGTGTGTTTTGTATGTGTGTGTGTGTGTTATATGTGGTGTTTTTACGTTATGTGTGTCATATGTGATGTGTATGTTGTGTGTGTGTGTGTGTGATAGGTGTAGGTGTGTGTTTTATGAGTATTAGTTATATGCGTCTGTTTGTGTGTGTGTGAAATAGGTGTGTATTTGTGTGTATGTTATAGGTATGTGAGTGTGTGTTTTTTGCGTGTGTGTGTCTGTGTGATTGTGTGTCTGTTCAGTATGCGTGTTTTGTGTGTGTATGTGTGTGTGTGTGTGTGTGTGTGTGTATATAAACAAACCTAAGAGGTCATTCTGTGGAAGCCACTTCAACAGTTTGACGTTTTCAGGAACGTCTTTAGGAATGACTCCAGTGTATCGCCACAGAACCTGAAAATCAAACCATCATCATCATCATCATCAGCAGCAGCAGCAGTGAGTCCACTTCATTACACCGAACATTCGCTGATTATTTTCCTAGAACTGCACAACAGGAAGTGTTTTGTTCCTTCCTTATGGTGGTTTTAACTCTAATGTTTCCACCACTGTGACACGTTCCTCAATAAATTTCACAGAACTCTGATGATGTAGAAGATGGAGTTCCTCCTCACCCTCTGAGGAATCTGTCTGAAAGCATTGAAAAGCTCTCTGGTTTTGGACTCAGGCAGCTCGGACACGAAGGAGCCCAAAGTGAAGACGATGAAGCCATGATCTCCAGAGCCTTCCACGAACTCTTCCAGGTCCTGCACAGGAAACACAAATCAGTCAGTGTCATCACAATCAACCTGAGAGTGAAGATCCTTCGACACGTCACTGTCAGGATCACGTGTCTCATCCTGGACCATCGCCATGTGTTCCTATAAGGACATGTTGCTCTGGAAAATTAATTAATTAAATAATCTTGAGTTAAGAAATGTTTTTATTTAATGGTAAATCAGAATATTAATGCATGTGCTGTAAAACTTTCATAGTAACAGCTCTAACTTCTATAGTACCGGCATGTTGTGGTGATCAGGTAGGGATAAAGGTTTAAGACAAAGTATGTGTAAATTGCAAAGTGCAAATGTGTAAAGTTTTTCATTTACAACACAACTCAGTGCTCCTCTACAACACCAGGTCTTCTCAAAGACAGAAAGGTTCTTTGTTTTTCTATAAAACATAAAATCAATGAGAATTCTGGACTTTATCAGTGGTGTAGTGACCATTACAACATTGCAGCAGCCATTTTGTTCAACCTGTTTTTTCCGACTGATATAAATGCCCATTTTCAAAAAAAAGCATGAAAGATTGTCTCTCTTTAGAGGCAGAAAGGACACGAGTGGCTGGCCTGGGGACACAGAACCGAGATAAAAACACTGACCGCAATGATACCGTGTAAAATTCTCCACTGTAAATCCTCAGTTCTCTTTGTCAATGGTGCCTTATAGAGTGACCTCCACTCTGGATGCTCTACCTCACTCAAACCTCAGCATGTGTGCCATGGTGTGTCCACTCTCCATCTGAGTGACCTCTTATTAAAAGCTTTAACACATGCTTTGTACATAATGTTTTTACAGTCCAAAAAGTGACCAGTGCTTTTTTGTCCACAGTCCACACATAGTAGTAGTCCGTTAGCATTTCCCTCTCCTCACGCGAGATGATCAAAGTCCACTTTCGAAGCAGCTGACTCACCACCCTCTTTGACCTCACGCCTAGCCGAGCAGCTGCTCCATCAACGTTCTTCAGGTCAGGCCCAGCGATGTCCACCAGGTGTTTGAGGGTGGTGACACCAGATGTGAGGAGAGACTGTGAGAGTGAAGAGTCCCTGATATCCAGGCATGCCAGAGGCTCTTGAAGCAGCCAGTGAATTGAGTCTGTGGCTGTGGCTCTTTGCACCTTAAAATGTCTCCAGATTTTTAAAAGTTTATGATAAAAAGCAGGCAGTTTTAGATAGATAGATAGATAGATAGATAGATAGATAGATAGATAGATAGATAGATAGATAGATAGATTCTTCATTCATCCCAAATGGAAATTCACAATCCCAGAGGGAAATTCACAATTTTTTTACTGTGTTCAGTCTCTCCAGGTTCATCAAAAATAGTGCTTTGACCAGTTTCATGTTCCTGCAGGATCTTAAAATGGCACTGGTCACTGGTTTCCAGCTAAAAAACCTTGAGCCAAATAAAAACTTTTGTAAAAACTGTAAATGAAAGGCTGCAGTTCTGCTCTGTAGATCTATAAGACCTTGTCCACCTTCTTCTTTGGGTAAGTATAAAATGCTGCTTGTCACCCAGTGCAACTTAAAAAAAAAAAAAAAAAAAGTCCAATAAAATCATCTGAATTTTATTGGATAGGGAATGAGGGCCTATACATCCTATTTTGTGCCATACATGCTATTTTGTGCCACAGAGATGGCGCTACCAGATTGTTAATGATTAGCGTACACCCCTTGTAAGGCATTTTTGGTACCAACCACTTTTCTAGGTGACCAGTTACTTTTTCTATGACCCCTTCCCAGTTTCTTTGTATGAGTTCCCAGGTACACACTTAGATACTTAAAGCCTTCACTTTTCCAAAAAAGACCTCCAGGGAGTTTAGGTACCTCGCCTACCCACTGACCGACTAAAACAGCCTCACTCTTAGACCAGTTTATTTTTGCTGAGGAAACCAACCTGAATTCCTTGGCCACATTGTGCAACATGTCTACATCACTCTGACTGTCGACCATTATGATGTCATCTGCGTAGGCTGACAGGCAGATGGTGTTTGGGTAGTCAGGGATTGAGAAACCTTTTAGTTTAGCTCTAAGCTTATTTAGGAAGGGTTCAATGGCCAGAGTGTAAAGCATATCTGAGAGAGAGCAGCCCTGCCTTACCCCATACACACCTTAAACGGAGCACATAAACCACCATTGAGTTTCAGTACACTTTTACAACTTAACGGAAGCAGTCCTTTTGTTAAGCTGTCATTTAAAACTTCAAGTAGGTCTTCCTCTAAAACATGCCAGAAAGATTTATAAAACTCTGACGGAAGCCCATCAATGCCAGGCGCTCTGCCACACTCCATACTCATTAATGCTTTGTGCAGCTCTGCTGATGTTATATCTGCACTCAGCTCTGTGTTGGAGTCATGTGACACTTGGGGCAGGTCTTCTAAAAAAAACTCTGTTCTGTGGTGTGTTCTCTATATTCACACTGATAGAGTTTTTCATAAAACCTCACTGCCCTTTTCTTAATTTCAGCTGTTTCAGATAAAACGTGTTCAGACTCAGAGCGCAGGCTGTGAATAAAACGTTTTTGTCCATTCTTTTTTTCAAGGCTAAAAAACAACTTTGAGGGGGCGTCCATCTGGTTTGCGTTCTGGAATCGTGACCTTACTAACACACCTTGTGCTTTAAACTCAAGGAGGTCTGATAACTTTTTCCTTTTGACTGTGAGGGTCTGAATATGGTTCTGGTTCTCTGTGAATTGTGCTAAGAACTGAAGTTCTATTATCTCATCTTCTAGTTGTTTCATAGATTGAGCCAATTCTCGTGACATTATAAGTGTGCTGTTGACACAACTGTTTTATTTGTGTTTTACCAAAATCCCACCACTGTTGAAGAGAAATAAAAGCACGTTTTCCTTTTCTAAAATTTCTCCTGAAAAAAGTAAAAATCTTTGTAAAATGCTGGTCATTCAGTAAAACAATGTTAAAATGCCAGTAAGAACTCTTTGGTTTAAAACAATTTAAAACTGAAACACATAAAACCAAGCTGTGGTCTGAAAAACCAACCGGACTAATAACACAACTTTTAATGACGTTCAAGTGATGTTTGGGAACATAAAACCTGTCTAACCTTGCTAGTGATATTTTACCATCAGAAGTCTGAGCCCAGGTGTACTGTTTTTGAGTTTTATTAAAAGTTCTCCAAACGTCACTTAATTCATGTTTTTCAGCGATGTGTAAGAGTCTTTTTCAGGAAGGCAATAGCAACTCCTCCACTAGTGGAGGTATTATGACTTAAAAACAAGGGGCCATCCCACTCTTGTGTCCAGTCAACTGCGTTTTTAGCGTTGCTATGGGTTTCTTGTCCAAATAATACATCTATTCTTTTTTGCCTGATGAGTTCATACAGTTCAGCTCTCTTTCTGCAGTCTCCAAAACCATTTACATTTAGAGAAGCAATGCGAATGTCCTGCATGAGCACACAGAATAGAATAAGCACAAGAAAAGACGCCTGTGGTCCATGAGGACCGAGAGAACTATTATGTTTCATCATCATCATTACTTAGTGGCAATTTTCTTTAGCCTGTACACTTCTTTGTCCTCAAAGCACCCTTCACCCATTAAATGCTTTATGGGAATGTGCAGTTTGTTCAAGTCTGGAAAATACTTGTTAATTTGTACCAATTTCATATTTTTTGTGATTGTGTTTGATCTCATCTGCATTGTACTTCTTATCAACCCAGTTACCCTCAGTGGTGACACAAACAGTGAGATCAGGAGAGGGCTCTTCACTATCCAGCTCACTAACACTTTCTGCCTGGTTCAACATTATCACTATCACACTGTCTTGAGTCATCATCAGTTCAACATCAGTTGAAAATCTATTTCTACACATTGCTCAGGTGAGGCCTGCTCAGTGGTACCAGTATTATTCACCCCATCACTGGGTACTGGGTCGGTCTCTGTGTTTTCAGACATATTAGACTCTGAGGTTTCTGGTTTTTCTGCTGTAGTGCTAACAGAACCCACATCGAAAACGTTTGCTCCGTCCATGACCGGAGAGTCCGACTCGACTACTCCGTCATGCTGAGCAGCCTGATCCGACCCGTTACTGCCCCAAACCGAATCATCTCTGACATCAGAAGGGAGGGTTTCGCTGCCTGCGCTCTGGGGACAAGCACGCACTAGGTGCCCGTTTCTTCTGCAGCTGGAACACCTCATAGACACGCTGGACACATAGATAACGTAATCAAACCCATCAATTTTGAACGCCAGTGTGCGCTCTAATTCAGTGCTGTTCTTACTGAGTATCATGTAGATGAACTTTCTGAATGAGCGGACATGTTTTTCCAGGTCTGATTTGCTTCCGATGTTTATCTTTTTAATCGGGGAGACGAGCTTGCCGAAAATGGAGAGCTCTCTTTCCAGTGTCTCATTGGAAATGAACAGGGGAACGTTAGACAGCGTGACTTTTTTGCAGATGTTGAGTGGGAGAATACTTCAGTAAGTCGCCAAAATGTTCCGATGCCCGACCACCTCCCCTGTGGCCGGGCAGCAAGCTGGTGCTGACGGCCAGAGACTTTCTCTGTTTGACCAAAGAGTTTAGATGGTAAAAGTTAAATTTTCAAAGAACAAATGAAAAATATAAAGATATCAAAAGATATTGAACGTTAAGCGAGAAACAAACGTGTCAACCACGCTCACACTCAACAAGCTCCGCCCACTCCACATGCACTCAGATAGAGAGAGAGAGAGAGAGAGAGAATGAGAAGATGCTGCTGAGGGAACAACTGTTTATAGCTGTTGTAATGTAACTGAAATCAGGAACTACTTTGCTTCATGGATTTTCCACTACATTTGCTGTAACTATAAATAGACAAAAAGTGTTATGAGGTAAATAAGGAGGAAAGACTTCAGCAACGTCTCAGAGATTTCAGTCACTGTGTTCACAGGAGCAGATTTTTAAAGAAAGGATTAAAGAGCACTGTTCCAGGGATTTATTTATTCAGTAAGTGTTAAATGAGTGAGCTGGTGTGCAGCAGTTCAGTCTGGGTTTATTTCTCAAAAGGTTTTGACAGCTGATAAAAGCCCGAGAGCGCTCCCTGATTACACGTGTAAAGGTCAGGAGGAAATGCTGCATAATGCTGACTAAATCCAACACACAGAGCTTCAGATCTCTTCAATATCTCATGACATCATTTAACGCTTTCTGTAACAGAGCTGTAATGTCACTGTAACGCTGAACAGGCTGCAAAACGTGACATCAGGTTCAAATCTCATGAATCTAACTCAGATTTGTCAAATATTTCTTCACACAAGATCACAAAACAAACAAATCTAAGACTATTGCCATGATTAAACCTAGTTCTAGACATTGTTGACTGTTTTTAGGCTTTAAATATTCTTGTTTTTAGCATTTTAAACATTAACTAGCTAACAAACTAATTAATTAATTAGTTAATTAATGAATAATTAATTGAGGAATTAGCTGAGAAGTTTAGCTGAGAAGAGAACCATAAAATTTAACGCTTAAAAAGAATCACTAGTTTAATTTTCTTTGATTTGGTTTCTTGTATCTTATAAATTAAATAAATCTGACTAGACTCAAGGTTTTAAACTTTTGCACTCTGATTTCTTTGTCATGATTTTCCATACAAATTATCTTCCTGCCTCAGGAACATGAATTAGCTATGATTTTACACACACACACACACACACACACACACACACAACCAGATTACAGCGAGGGTTTAACCTTCACCCAGATTTTTACTGATGGTGAAGTTTAAACGTTATCAGGAGAGTTAGAACTCAGAGTGACTCAGCAACCCTGGGATTATCTCCTGCTTTATGTGGACATGAACCCTGAAACTCTCTCACACACACACACACACACGAAGGTTAAACCATATGTGGAGAAATGTTCTAAAATATAATATATAAACATGTAATATGTGCAGCAGTTATTTTTACCTCTTTAACCTTTAATTATCTTGCTGCCTTTTAAAGGAGATGAACTCCAGCTGCAGAAAGAAACATGTCCTCTCTCTGTACTGCTGATGTGTTGAAAACATTCTAAAGTCACTTTACTGTACTGTTGAGAGGGACTCTCTCTCTCTCTCACTCACTTTCTCTCTCTCTCTCTCTCTCTCTCTCTCTCTCTGTCTTTCATCTCTGTCCCTACTAAAATTCATAATGTTATTCCTTCAAATAATATCTTTAATAAGACTTCTGGACTAGGAGTTCTGGACTCTGATTGGTGGATCAGTTGATTAATTCTCTACAAGGCTAGAAGCTGTGACAGTAGCACAGGGTTTATATTGTTGCATTCACTCTGATAGGTTATTGTTTCCATAGCAACATCTCATTCACGGAGACGGGTACAACGTAAGGATGTTCGTGGCATAACTGTATAACTGTATAACTGTATAACTGTATAACTGTATAACTGTTCATGGCATGTTTCTGTGTCAAGTGCGGACGGAGTCTCCAGTGTCAGAGCTTTGTAACAGTCAGAAGTGAAGCTGTAACTGTGAAGCTGTACATGGTAAGACAGACAGACAGACAGACAGAAAGAAAGAAAGAAAGAAAGACAGAAAGGCCAGTGAAGGAACGACTGTTTATAGCTGCTATAATGTACAGTAAATGAGAACACCTGAGTAACGTGTTTAACAAGATTATGTTTAACCATAAATGGATAAAAAGTATTTGTGTTAAGTATTAAGTATTTAGTTTTTAATTAAACACACAATTGTGATCGGTATGAACTTGCTGTGGAAGTGTAATAGAGGAATAAAACACTAAGGCATGTTATATTTTAGGAGAATAATTTTGCTAAAATGTATGATTTGTTTATCTGACAGTTCAGTGGATTAATTCAAGATTGTCATTAAATTAATTTATCTGATTAATAGAAAGCAAGGACTAGCTAACTGATTGATTGATTGATTGATTGATTGATTGATTGATTGGTTGATTGATTGATTGATTGAGGAACAGGAAAATAAAATCAGTACTAAAGCCGACACTAGACTGGATCAAATAAGTCAGTTTCATGAAGAATAACATTTGAAGTCACCATGGTGATGAAAAACAAAGTGAAATGGACCATCATATCTCACCGCAGGAAGAGGTTTCTTCTTGGCACAGTTGATGCCCCCAATTCTCACCATATTGGGCATCACAGGTCTTGGGTACTCGAAGGTGAAGTCAAATCGATGAAGCCAAATGGCCGCATGTTGAAGGACTTTTCTATATGAAACATCCTTCTTGAGATATCTGCTGGTGAGTTCGTCAAAGCTGGTGTAAAGCACTTTGCAGATGATTCCCTCGATTCCAGCCATGAGCACGTTCTGGACCCTCTGAGGAAACGTCATGACATCGGTGTTGTCGGTGAAAAAGCGCGGGACATAGGACGGAGGCGACGGACACTGAGCGGCTTCCAGGTCCAATCCGCAGGGAAGACCACGCAGGAAGTAAACGGCGGGAAGAGAGAACGCCTCGGAGATGATGGGGCCACAAGGCAGGAACGGATCTGTGAGCATGAGATCGAAGCGTTTTTCACGCAACTCCTGCATCAGAGCCTCGTTGTAGAGCAGCGACTCGCATCCTTTCACCTGCATGTTGGTGAAGCTCAGAAGCCCGATGATGTTCTCAAACAGATCAGAAAACTCCGGCTCTCTCATGATGTTCTCCCTCAGCTTCTTCATGCTGCCATCCAGGTCAGCTTTGGTGTACGGAACCTTAAAGCTCCGAGCCATGTACGACTCAGAACCCTGGATCAACATGCTGGTCTCGGGAACCAGGACCACCATTTCGTGTCCTCTCTGAGACAATTCTTCCACCAGGATCTTCATACTCAGCCAGTGGCTACCGTCCACAGGCATCACCAGGACCTTCCCTCCCTCCACTGGTCCAAAAAAGCTGCAGAGAAAAAGCTGCAGCCCAAAAGAAGCTGCAAGAAGTCCAGGAACTTTCAGCATGGTCAGTCTAGATGAAGAGGATTTCACTGAAAGTGGAGAAGAATGTAAAACAACAGGAGTGTGAGAAGAACAAGTCCAGCACTGGAACACTTAGTATTCCTATTGAGGTTTTCACAAGCACAACAGGAAATATGAGCCTCTGGGATAGAGGAGGGGCCTCGTGGGGGAGTATGTGGAAACGTGCCGGTGTGTGTGTGTATGGGGTTTGCGTGCAAAGAGATTGTGTGCGTGAGTGTGTGTGTATGTGTGTATGGGGTTAGCGTGCAAAGAGAGCGTGTGTGTGAGTGTGTGTGTATGTGTGTATGGGGTTAGCGTGCAAAGAGAGCGTGTGTGTGAGTGTGTGTTTGTGTGTGTATGTTTGTGTATGGGGTTTGTGTGCAAAGAGAGTGTGTGTGTGCGCGTGAGTGTGTGAGTGTATGAAGTTTGCGTGCAAAGAAAGTGTGTGTGTGTGTATGAGGTTTGTGTGCAAAGAGAGTGTGTGTGTGTGTGAGGTTTGCGTGCAAAGAAAGTGTATGTGTGCGTGAGTGTGTGTGTGTGTGTGTGTGTGTGCGTGAGTGTGTGTGTGTGTGTGTGTGTGAGTGTGTGTGTGTGTGTGTGTGTGTGTGTGAGTGTGTGTGTGTGTGTGTGTGTGTGTGTGTGGCCTTGAGCTACAATCACAGTACTGATTGTAATCCAGTGGTCTAACATTACAAAGTCCACAAAGTGGGCTGAAGCTTTTTCGAAGCGAGTCTGACAGCTTTTCACACAGAGACACACGCTAACCTGCTCACTTCTCCTCCTTTTCTTCACCAGATGTTTGAACTAATGACTACGTGCCTGTTATTCCTACTGTATAAACAAAACCACACTCAGGCTCTAAATAAACACTTCTTCTTTTTCACTTTAGCGTGCAGGGAGGAACAGCATTACCTCACATTTCCTGCTGACTGTGTGCAGAGGAAAAGAGGAGGAAAAAAAAGAGAAAGGAATGAACAGAAAATGGGGCTTTCAGCTGCCAAAACCTGAAGGAAAAAATAATAATAACATGAATCTTTACATCTGCTGTGAAAAGGGTTGATGCAGTGTGAGGGATTTATACATCAATAATAAACCATTAAAATCATATGAATCTATACTAGTTTAAACTCTACTAACTTTACTGACTAATCTTTCAAAAAAATCCATAAAAAATCTGTATACAAAAATATCATTAGACTTGAAATATTACTCTTTATGAGCTTATCATTCAATACAATAAACTTATTTAGTGTCTAGCTGAACCAAAGTGTTTTTCTCGTGTCCATGTAGATGACGGAGTGTCTTTCCCATGTTCCACTCCACAGTGGAGGTTAATATGAAGCTCATATGAAAGTAGGAACTCAGGACTTTAAGAATTTGTAGAGTTTCAGAAGGATTTCTGTTTTTAGACTACTAATTTTAGACTAGTTAATATATTAATAGAAAAGTTCCAGGTTTGTTTTTTTCCCACACAAATGTTTGTATCTTCAAAGTAAATGTTGATCTCAAACCCATTTCTGTTCTCTGAGACGTTCTCCAAGTGCTTGTTCATCTAAAAAGCAGCTGAAATTTCATCTTCAACCAGTAAAATTCTGTGTAAGGTTCTCCAACAGAGGGAAAGACACACGTCTAAAACACACTGGAAGCCGACAGACTCGTTTTATATCAGACTCACGACTGACCAGAACATCATTATTGATGAAGCTTAGAAAAATAAACATCTTGAACTGTTAGATTAAATATTTAAAATATCTTGAACTTTTCCTTCCCCTGAGGTTTTATTTCTGCCGTAGCTGTAAGGACAGTATCTTGGTGGTATGATTTAAAAAATGTATTATATATTGAATATATTGAAATCTGAATAATATTTATATATGTATTAGGTCCTAATAATTAATAAATAAATAAATAAATAAATAAAAAAATAATAATAAAATACTTACTCCAGATCAATGCAATTGAATTGTTATATATTCTTAAGTATAGGTGAAAATTGATATTTCATAAAATCTGCAAATATTTGCATATGTTCATTGAATATATTTTGAAATATACTGCATTTCTATGTGATCTGGTGTATAACAGATGTATTTTAAGAAGCCCCTGATTTAATATGACCTGATTTAAAGATGATGATTATTATTATTATTACTACTACTACTATTATTATTAGTAGTAGTAGTAGTAGCAATAGTAGTAGTAATGGTGAAGCGGAGTTTAGTTGTTACTGTGTTCAGCCACACGGTGGTGCTGTTCACACTCATGTTGAATAGAACGCCACTGAATAAGCGAAAAACTAAACAAGTCATTTTAATTTAATTTTAAAACGTTAAATTAAATTAAAGATAGATTTCTGATCTTGTTGAATTGATTTTTAGTGTTTAAGCCAAAAACTGGTGCTGCTTTTATGACCATGATGTTTCACTAATTTATGATATAATTTATATCTCATTAACACCTACAGACTCTCATTAACACCTACAAACTCTCATTAACACCTGCAGAGTCACATTAACACCTACAGAGTCACATTAACACCTACAGAGTCACATCAACACCTACAGAGTCACATCAACACCTACAGAGTCACATTAACACCTACAGAGTCACATTAACACCTACAGAGTCACATTACATCAACACCTACAGAGTCACATCAACACCTACAGAGTCACATTAACACCTACAGAGTCACATTAACACCTACAGAGTCACATTAACACCTACAGAGTCACATCAACACCTACAGAGTCACATCAACACCTACAGAGTCACATTAACACCTACAGAGTCACATCAACACCTACAGAGTCACATTAACACCTACAGAGTCACATTACATCAACACCTACAGAGTCACATTAACACCTACAGAGTCACATCAACACGTACAGAGACACATTAACACCTACAGAGTCACATTAACACCTACAGAGTCACATTACATCAACACCTACAGAGTCACATCAACACCTACAGAGACACATTACATCAACACCTACAGAGTCACATTAACACCTACAGAGTCACATTAACACCTACAGAGTCACATTACATCAACACCTACAGAGTCACATTAACACCTACAGAGTCACATCAACACCTACAGAGTCACATTAACACCTACAGAGTCACATTAACACCTACAGAGTCACATCAACACCTACAGAGTCACATCAACACCTACAGAGTCACATTAACACCTACAGAGTAACATCAACACCTACAGAGTCACATCAACACCTACAGAGTCACATCAACACCTACAGAGTCACATTAACACCTACAGAGTCACATTAACACCTACAGAGTCACATCAACACCTACAGAGTCACATTAACACCTACAGAGTAACATCAACACCTACAGAGTCACATCAACACCTACAGAGTCACATTAACACCTACAGAGTCACATCAACACCTACAGAGTCACATCAACACCTACAGAGTGACATCAACACCTACAGAGTCACATTAACACGTACAGAGACACATTAACACCTACAGAGTCACATTAACACCTACAGAGTCACATCAACACCTACAGAGTCACATTAACACCTACAGAGTAACATCAACACCTACAGAGTCACATCAACACCTACAGAGTCACATTAACACCTACAGAGTCACATTAACACCTACAGAGTAACATCAACACCTACAGAGTCACATCAACACGTACAGAGTCACATTAACACCTACAGAGTCACATTAACACCTACAGAGTCACATTAACACCTACAGAGTCACATCAACACCTACAGAGTCACATCAACACGTACAGAGTCACATTAACACCTACAGAGTCACATTAACACCTACAGAGTCACATTAACACCTACAGAGTCACATCAACACCTACAGAGTCACATTAACACCTACAGAGTCACATTAACACCTACAGAGTAACATCAACACCTACAGAGTCACATCAACACGTACAGAGTCACATTAACACCTACAGAGTCACATTAACACCTACAGAGTCACATTAACACCTACAGAGTAACATCAACACCTACAGAGTCACATCAACACGTACAGAGTCACATTAACACCTACAGAGTCACATTAACACCTACAGAGTCACATTAACACCTACAGAGTCACATCAACACCTACAGAGTCACATTAACACCTACAGAGTCACATCAACACCTACAGAGTCACATCAACACGTACAGAGACACATTAACACCTACAGAGTCACATCAACACCTACAGAGTCACATTAACACCTACAGAGTAACATCAACACCTACAGAGTCACATTAACACCTACAGAGTCACATTAACACCTACAGAGTCACATCAACACCTACAGAGTGACATCAACACGTACAGAGACACATTAACACCTACAGAGTCACATCAACACGTACAGAGACACATTAACACCTACAAACTCTCATTAACACCTACAGAGTAACATCAACACCTACAGAGTCACATCAACACCTACAGAGTGACATCAACACCTACAGAGTCACATCAACACCTACAGAGTGACATCAACACCTACAGAGTCACATCAACACCTACAGAGTCACATTAACACCTACAGATCACATCAACACCTACAGAGTCACATCAACACCTACAGAGTGACATCAACACCTACAGAGTCACATTAACACCTACAGAGTAACATTAACACCTACAGAGTCACATTAACACCTACAGAGTCACATTAACACCTACAGAGTCACATTAACACCTACAAACTCTCATTAACACCTACAGAGTCACATGAACACCTACAGAGTCACATCAACACCTACAGAGTCACATCAACACCTACAGAGACACATCAACACCTACAGAGTCACATTAACACCTACAGAGTCACATTAACACCTACAGAGACACATCAACACCTACAGAGTCACATTAACACCTACAGAGTCACATTAACACCTACAGAGTCACATTAACACGTACAGAGACACATCAACACCTACAGAGACACATCAACACCTACAGAGTCACATCAACACCTACAGAGTCACATTAACACCTACAGAGTCACATTAACACCTACAGAGTAACATCAACACCTACAGAGTAACATCAACACCTACAGAGTCACATTAACACCTACAGAGTCACATCAACACCTACAGAGTCACATTAACACCTACAGAGTCACATTAACACCTACAGAGTGACATCAACACCTACAGAGTCACATTAACACCTACAGAGACACATCAACACCTACAGAGACACATCAACACCTACAGAGACACATCAACACCTACAGAGTCACATTAACACCTACAGAGTGACATCAACACCTACAGAGTCACATTAACACCTACAGAGTGACATTAACACCTACAGAGACACATCAACACCTACAGAGTCACATCAACACGTACAGAGACACATCAACACCTACAGAGTCACATCAACACGTACAGAGACACATCAACACCTACAGAGTCACATTAACACCTACAGAGTCACATTAACACCTACAGAGTCTATAATTAAAATAAATTATCAATAAATCTATAATTTTTAAAATATTTTATACTGATGAAATCCCAGTTTTGTAACAGGAATAAATCACTTTGGGGACATTTGGAAACTAATGAAACCACGGCTCTTGATCACTACCACATCATTTTTGTTTATTTTCCACACACAGTTTTCTGTTTCTTCCTCAGAAGGGTTAGGGTGTATAAGTGAATGCACTTATTAGGACAGAAGCATCAGGTCCAATCTGGCAACCCGGGATGGAGGTTTGTAAAGAGTTAAACGCTTGAACAGAGCTGCTGAGCTCCAAATCTGCTGTGTGAGTGAGAAGTCTTCACAGAGGGAAGCTCGCAGCTCTCCACCGAGCATCAGCGGAGCTCTAGCAGCACATGATGGCACTTTTTCACCACGGATTCATTCAGGAACAGTGAAGAGAACTCACATCACATCATCTCGCATCACTTCCACAGCGCTCCGTAACATCCGACTCCTGCAAAATGCCACCACGCTGAAGCTCTGTCAGCTGACTCAAGACAGATTTCACTGTCCTGGGGTTTTACTCCTGATCATCATCATCACTAATTCTTCAGGTTTATTTCTTTTTTTCTTTTTTTCTCAGAGGAACCTGATCTCAGAGGGATCAGGAACTCTTCTCTGATATCTTTCACTGCTCTGAAGGTGAGTTCCGCTTTACACTACACCTGAAGATATGTAGGAGGTCTGAAAAAAGTGTTTGGTTTTATTAAATACTTTATTTCTTCTATTATTATAATGAAACAATACAATATTTTATATATTTTATTTTTTTACACCACAGCGACTTTATTTCAGCATATGACCGGATCTCACCTTCTCACATCACACATCAGTTTACCTTCTAAAATTATTTTTCAAATCTCTTCTCTCACATTTCACGTGTTGAACTGCATCTAAATAAATCATCCACACATATAAGTTTTAAATCATTTTGATATTTAGTAGGATTTTATTCATGTTTTTGGGAAACGTTTATATTTGTGTCACAGCTTTACATGTAAATGGCTTTGTTCTTATCTTACAGCTACAGAGCTGCAGACCTTTAAGATTTTATTTATTTATTTTTTCTGTGTGAGTGTAAAGTTATATATTTTTAACTCACCAAAAATTAATCTTTTCCTTTTCAGATCTGTGTATTTCTTGACATTTTCATTATTTCATTGTTTGTTTATTTTATTTGATTAAAATTTCACAAAGAATTAAACTTAAATTAGTTCATTTTTTGCTTCTACTATCATGATTCTTTCATTTTCATCCAAACAGTGCTTAAAATAATTTTAAAAACAAATATTAAGTGTTCTTTTAATTTTTTGCACTTGTTATTTATATTTCTTTTCATTATTATTATTTTTGTACGGAGCTATAAATAATCACTATTATTTATTTATTTATTTATTTATTTATTTATTTATTTATAAGAGATAAGCAGGTTTAATGTATGTATTTTAAGGTGTTTTATTTATTTAGTAATTATTTCTTTCTTTAATCTGCAGTGCTTTTGTGTGTCTCATGTTTGATCCCAGTTCTCTAATAGACGTGGACGTGTTTCTGTTATTTGTCTTCTTGTGGATGTTTCAGTGTTTCGGTTGTTTCTCGAAATTATAAAATTTCATAAATTACTGAAGTCATATGTCCTGGAGAACAGTAAATGCTAGATGAAGCAACATAAATATTTTGTGAATTTCCCTACATCTAAACGCTTTAATTCTTTAAGATCTGCATTTATTTGGATTGTTTGATGGATTGTTTGCTTTTTTATTGCTTGCTTTTGAAATGTTGCTGTTAGAGATGATGATATTGTGAAGAATAAACCAGGAAGTCGATGTATTTACACACTCCTGAAATGTACTGAAATATACATGGTAAAGGGTTTATTTATTTTTTTATTTAATTTTTAAAAATTATAAATCGATTTTTAAATTATTTAATTAATTATATTCAATATTTCTATAATTATACAACTATTTATATTTAAATTATTTGCATTTGCATTTATTAAAAAAAAATTTTGCACAATTAATTTATTTGATACTATTTAACCACTTGTTTTCCACTTGTGCAGTTTTTCTCTAATTTAAAATATTATTTTCTATATAAGCTACAGTTCTTCGAGAACATCTGTATTGGAAAACATGTGCTAGTATTTATTTAGTGTTTACTTCACAAACTCCGTCTGTATTCTTATTGTACGTCTGTGTCCGAATGTGTCATCTGTGTCCGAATGTGTCATCTGTGTCCGAGTGTGTTGTCTGTGTCCGAGTGTGTCATCTGTGTCCGAGTGTGTTGTCTGTGTCCGAGTGTGTTGTCTGTGTCCGAATGTGTCATCTGTGTCCGAGTGTGTTGTCTGTGTCCGAATGTGTCATCTGTGTCCGAGTGTGTCATCTGTGTCCGAGTGTGTCATCTGTGTCCGAATGTGTCATCTGTGTCCGAGTGTGTTGTCTGTGTCCGAATGTGTCATCTGTGTCCGAGTGTGTTGTCTGTGTCCGAATGTGTCATCTGTGTCCGAATGTGTCATCTGTGTCCGAATGTGTCATCTGTGTCCGAATGTGTCATCTGTGTCCGAGTGTGTTGTCTGTGTCCGAATGTGTCATCTGTGTCCGAGTGTGTTGTCTGTGTCCGAATGTGTCATCTGTGTCCGAGTGTGTTGTCTGTGTCCGAATGTGTCATCTGTGTCCGAGTGTGTCATCTGTGTCCAAGTGTGTCGTGTGTGTCCGAGTGTGTCATCTGTGTCCGAGTGTGTCGTCTGTGTCCGAGTGTGTTGTCTGTGTCCGAATGTGTCATCTGTGTCCAAGTGTGTTGTCTGTGTCCGAATGTGTCATCTGTGTCCGAGTGTGTTGTCTGTGTCCGAAAGTGTCATCTGTGTCCGAGTGTGTCATCTGTGTCCGAGTGTGTCATCTGTGTCCAAATGTGTCATCTGTGTCCGAATGTGTTGTCTGTGTCCGAATGTGTCGTCTGTGTCCGAGTGTGTCATCTGTGTCCGAGTGTGTCATCTGTGTCCAAATGTGTCATCTGTGTCCGAATGTGTCATCTGTGTCCGAGTGTGTCGTCTGTGTCCGAATGTGTCGTCTGTGTCTGAGTGTGTCATCTGTGTCCGAGTGTGTCGTCTGTGTCCGAGTGCGTCGTCTGTGTCCAAGTGTGTCGTGTGTGTCCGAGTGTGTCATGTGTCCGAGTGTGTCATCTGTGTCCAAGTGTGTCGTGTGTGTCCGAGTGTGTCATCTGTGTCCGAGTGTGTCGTCTGTGCCTGAATGTGACATCTGTGTCCGAGTGTGTCGTCTGTGTCCGAGTGTGTCGTCTGTGCCTGAATGTGACATCTGTGTCCGAGTGTGCCGTCTGTGTCCGAGTGTGTCGTCTGTGCCTGAATGTGACATCTGTGTCCGAGTGTGTCGTGTGTGTCCGAGTGTGTCATCTGTGTCCGAGTGTGTCGTCTGTGCCTGAATGTGACATCTGTGTCCGAGTGTGTCGTCTGTGTCCGAGTGTGTCATCTGTGTCCAAGTGTGTCATGTGTGTCCGAGTGTGTCATCTGTGTCCAAGTGTGTCGTGTGTGTCCGAGTGTGTCATCTGTGTCCGAGTGTGTCGTCTGTGTCCGAGTGTGTCGTCTGTGCCTGAATGTGACATCTGTATCCGAGTGTGTTGTCTGTGTCCGAGTGTGTCGTCTGTGTCCGAGTGTGTCGTCTGTGTCCGAGTGTGTCGTCTGTGCCTGAATGTGACATCTGTGTCCGAGTGTGTCGTGTGTGTCCGAGTGTGTCATCTGTGTCCGAGTGTGTCATCTGTGTCCGAGTGTGTCGTCTGTGTCCGAGTGTGACATCTGTGTCCGAGTGTGTCATTTTTGTCCGAGTGTGTCGCCTGTGTCCGAGTGTATTGTCTGTGTTCAAGTGTGTCGTTTGTGTCCAAGTGTGTTGCCTGTGTCCAAGTGTGTCAGCTGTGTCCGAGTATGTCGCTGTGTCCGAGTGTGTCGCCTGTGTTTGAGTGTGATATTTGTGTCCGAGTGTGTCCTCTGTGTCCGAGCGTGTCACCTGTGTCCGAGAGTGTGTCGCCTGTGTCCGAGTGTGTTCTCTGTGTTTGAGCGTGACATCTGTGTCCGAGTGTTTCGTTTGTGTCCGAGAGTGTGTCATCTGTGTCCGAGTGTGTCGTCTGTGTCTGAGTGTCGTCAGTAATTAGTTCTGATTGTTTTATATATGGCTCAAGGATTTATGTGGATTAGGATCCTGACTGCGTCGTGTTAGAATTAATATGATGCAGTTTTATTAATGCTAATGCTAATTGTTGCTATCTTTAATGATTTTGCATTCTTTTAAAGTACATTACTTTAGAAAAGCTGTGACAAATACACAGTTTAGTCTTGTGTACAGTATGTGTGTGTGTGTGTGTGTGGAGTCTGCTTTACCTCATCACACAAATTCACAGAAACTTCAACACTTTCAATACGAATGTCTCAGGGATCTGAATCACTCCCATGGCTTTGGTGTTAAATTGATTAAACATATTTCTGCCCAGTGCAGGAGTGTGTCCATTTTTTTTAGTGTAGATTCTTTCCTACATTCCCAAATATGTGCACTCTTTTTCCACACAGATCCTTCCAGTAATGGCATTTCCTAATGGCTGTGTAAGAAATCTGGATTTTCTCCTCCTCATCTAAGACTCTGGAGAAAAACAAAAGCATCCAAGATGCGAAAAATCCAGACCATCTTGCTGCTGCTGTGTTTGCACAAGGTGAGCACATTGTGAGGATTTCTACAGTTAAACTTTATCAAGGCGGATTTGTTTGTGTCTCCATATGGAAT
The DNA here is from genome assembly GCF_019097595.1 of Hemibagrus wyckioides. NCBI lineage: Eukaryota > Metazoa > Chordata > Actinopteri > Siluriformes > Bagridae > Hemibagrus > Hemibagrus wyckioides. Next base: position 2,810,201 of record NC_080715.1, on the reverse strand, counting down.
AACCATTTTTTCATTCATTTATGGCTTGTAATGTGACAGTGATAATTAGTTGAAAAATATGAAATATATGTGAAATATCACTTTACAGATACAAACGATAATTACTGTGTAATTAGGCGGACAGTCATGGTGGATCGTAGTCTCAGTCCAGTTGAAAGACCTTGGTTTTATTGGAGCATACAGCGAGGACGATGCCACGGTCTAAATTAACACGCAGAATGCAATTAAATTTCTTAATTGTATCTAAATGAAGCATGTCACACTGAGTTTAATGGTGGCAGGGGTAACAAAGAGCCCTTTTTCCGACAGCAAACTGTGTATTTTTTACTGTTTAAAAAACAGAAACATATCTATTTATTTAATCGCTTATTTGTTTAATTTGTTTTTTTTATATATATATTATATATAAAACATCCACACTCTAGATAATGTGCAGTTTTCCAACTCTTCCATCTTTCAGGCTCAGGACCTAATTCCTTAAACACTCATTTTTTTACACTCAATTTTGTACTCTTAAAGAACCATCTTCAATTATCTTCCAATTGCTTCCATCATCATCATCATCCTTCTCCTGGAATCCTATGGGACTATCATTATCCCTTTCTTCTATTTTGAAAGATCCATCCTCTCTCACAAACTGAAGGGTCCATCATTATTCCTTCATCACAAAGTAAAGGCCCATCCTCATCCCCTTCTTACAATCTGGAGGAACCATTCTCATCCCCTTCTCACAATCTGGAAGAACCATCCTGATCCCCTTCTCACAATCTGGAGAAACCATCCTCATCCACCTCTCGCTCTCTGGAGGAACCATCCTCATCTTCTTCTCACAATCTGGAGGAACCATCCTCATCCACCTCTCACAATCTGAAGATTCTATTCTCATTCCACTTTAACAATTTGAAAAATCTATCCTCATCCCCTTCTCGCAATCTGAAAAGTCTATCATTATCCCCTCTTGTGATCTAAAGAAACCATCATCATCCCTCTCTCACAATCTGAAAAGTCCATCTTCATCCCCTTCACAGTCACAGTCTTAAGGGTCTACCTTTATTCGCCTCATGCAATCTAAAGGAATCATCCTTATCTCTCTCTCACTATCTGAAGAGTATATCCTCATCCCCCTTTCACAATCTAAACATCCTATACTTATATGACTTTCACATCTTGAAGGATCCATCCTCATCCTTGTCTCACAATCTGAATGGTTCATCCTTATCCCTCGTTCACACTATCCTCATCCCTTTTTACACTCCACTGGGAATGTCTTTATGACCTTCGAGGATGAAACCATCCTTAACTCATTTTCTACATATTAAAGGGGCCATAATTATCCATGATAATGGATAACCCTTAAAGGGACTGTCCTTATCACTATTCCTCACTCTTAAGGAGCACTTCTGATTCAACTTCCCTACTGAACTCACAAATGGTAATTCTTCTGCTTCTGTTTGTCTTCCGTACTGACAACAGACAAACTCAGGTCAACAGACATCAGACAACCAGATGTTCTCTCAGACATCAACAGGATTACCTTTATACCTCTAACATACTCTAAAGGGACCCATCCTCACTCATCTTTCACATTCAGAAGGGTCTGGAGGGCCCATACTCATACATCTTGAATATGTAGAAGGATCCTTAGCCATTTCTTGCACTTTGATGGGTCCATCCTCAAGCTTCTTTGATGATCTAGATGGTCCATTGTTAAACCTTGCTAGTGCACTTGCACTATTTAAAGGTTTCATTCTTGTGATACTCTTGAACTTTAAGATTCCATCCATATCCCCTCCACCCTCTTCATCCCTCTCTCTCATGCTGAAGAACCCATCGTTATCACAATTTTGATGGTTCACCCACATACCTTTTTCTCCACCTAAATGGTCCAGCCTCATGTCTCTCTTACAGTCTGAGAGGTCTATGCTCTTTCCTCTATCACAAACTGATTTTGTCCATCCTCATTTCATTTTTAAACTCCAAAGGGTCCATCCTCATCCCTTTTCACCCTTGAAGGGACAGCTGTTCTCCTTCTTCTATACTCACAACAGAACATTACTCATCACTCAGACTGCATAGGGACCATCTTTATCCCTTTAATACACTCAAAGCTATCATCTTCATCCCTCTTTCACTTTCAAAAAGGTTCATACTTATACTTCTTTTACAACCTGAAAGGTCCATCCTCATCCTTCACCCACAACCTGAAAGGTCCGTCCTTATACCTCTCACACAATCTAAAGGGTCTAATCATCCCTCACTCACAACCTCAAAGGTCCATCCTCATATCTCGCTTACAACCTAAAAGGTCCATCCTCATCTCTCACCCAGAACCTAAGAGGTTCATCATCAACCCTCAACCAGAATCTGAAAGGTCCATCATCATCCCTTGGTCACAAGCTGAAAGGTCTCCTCATACCTCACCCAAAATCTGAATGGTCTGTCCTTATTCTCACTAATTGAGAATGAAAGGTCCCTCCTCATCCCGCACTCCCAATCGGAAAGGTCCATCCTCAATCACAACCTGGAGAGTCTCCTTATCCCTCTCTTGTGATATAAAGAGTTTATCCTCATCCCTCTCTTTCAGTCTGAATTGTATATCCTTATTCCTTTTTTCTATGCACCAAACTCACTGATGATGCTTCCATCAAAAGGACCATCCTCATCCATCTTTCAGCCTTGAAGGGACTCTCCTCATCCCTCTTCTGCTCTCTTTATAAACCATCCTCATTTCACTTCCTTACCACACTCATAACGGGCATTCACCATCCTTTTTCCACATTCTTCCTCCTCAACTGACAACAGACCATCTTTATCCCTCCCTCACACTCCAGAGTGTCCTTCTCATCCTTATTCCATACTCAGACGGGTCATCTTTATCCCTCACCAAAGGGACCAACCATTCTCGTGTTTCTTCCACACTCAGAAGGGGCCATCCAAATCCCTTTTCCACAGTCCTAAAGAAACCATTATCATCGCTTGGTTCATTCCACGGTCCGAACAGATCATCCTCATGCCTTTTCTATTCTCACAAGGAACCATCTTCATCCCTCTTCCACACTCCAAAGAGACCTTTGTCCTTATTATACCTCTTATTCTCCAAGGGGACTTCCAGCTGGCTATTATTTCTGTACAGATCCTCCAGGGAAGACACACACATCTGCTGAGAGATACGAATGCATACACGCTCTCACACACACTGATTCCCAAACATTCACATGCATTATAGCACTGATGCATGAACATACGTACACACATAGCTACACACATAAACCCTCATTTACACACACACATACTTTTGCAGTCAGATAAATATCACGTGAATATTGCTGAACTTTTTTAAAGTTATAGCTTAACCTGCTATAAAGCGCTAACACTGGAGACTCCTTACCTACACGGAGCATCCACTGTCTTATGACCACATTCATATAAACCTGAGACTAAACTCTAAACCCGTTAGAGTTGTTATGGAAAATTTCTGTTATAGAAAAATAAAATAAATATAAATAAATATAAAATATACATATATACTGTACTGTACTGTAACTTGTGAGATTTCGCCCTGGACTACATTATAGTCGTGTAAAGCTCCACCTCTGATGCTTACACACAGACACACAAACGCTGTACATTTCACCAGCGTAATAAATAGTCCAGTGTCAGGATTAAAAGGAGTGGTTTAATCTCACAGCTCTCATAACGCCAGCCTGATTGATTAGTTTTCTTTTTTCCAGGAAGCTTATGTCAACAAGGGGAAAAAAATAAACCTAATCCTTCTTCGGAGCGTGCCAGCCTTGTAAGGTTTTCCCGCCATGCCACTTTATCATGGCGCTGAATTCCAGAGCTGCTGGGTGCCGATAAGAGGCTCACTGCTTTTCACACTGTCGTCCCGCTGGACAATACGATGCTTGTGTGTATTCTTCAGACTCGGAGCGTTTCCATCAAAAAGCCCTCTCGCTGGATTTGCCTTTTATTTTGTGAAACAAACTCAAAAACTACAGACTGAAGCAAAGTAACAGGACAAGAAAAAATAGAGGAAAGAAAAACAGGAGTAAATTTGCTAAAATGTTAGCAGGAGCCCACACACTCTTCTGGGAAAGATTACACAAGGATTTAAGTGAGTGGGTATACGTGAGCATGCTGTTCTACACTGGCATTATCAGCACTCAGCTTTGTACACCGCTGATGTGTATCTGGTCCTATATTGAGGTCATTTCGTGTTGCCAGAGGCTTCGATAATCCCTCATAAATGATGTTGACTGCAACATTTGCTGTCTCATACAGTATATCAATGCTTTACAGCCGGAGGTTATAAGCTTCCTCCTCATCAGACAACCTTCACGTTCCCAAACCCATTCCGAGATGCTTCTCCATTACTCCCATGTTTACGCTCATAATTCTACTCTGATCCGTTTCTTACAGCAAACGTTCCTGGCTTTTGAGGTTTCCTTGTGTTCTGATATTAGCTTGCTAATTAACTGCTAGATTTATACCCAGGCTGGCACACGCATGCATTTCTTCATGTTATATGTACAGTGTAGACTCTACATCAATGTTGGAAGAACTTCTTTCATTAATAAAACCTTAAATGTCCCCTACCAACACTAACACCAACACCAACACCAACACCAACACCAACACCAACACTATCACCAACACCATCACTAACACTAACACTATCACCAACACCAACACCATCACTAACACTAACACTATCACCAACACCAACACCAACACCAACACCATCACTAACACCATCACTAACACTAACACTATCACCAACACCAACACCAACACCAACACCAACACTATCACCAACACTAACACCAACACCAACACTAACACTATCACCAACACTAACACCAACACCAACACCAACACTAACACTAACACTAACACTATCACCAACACTAACACCAACACCATCACTAACACTAACACCAACACTAACACCAACACTATCACCAACACTAACACCAACACTAACACCAACACTATCACTATCACCAACACCAACACCAACACTAACACTAACACCAACACCAAGACTATCACCAACACTAACACTAACACCAACACTAACACTAACACCAACACTATCACTAACACTAACACCAACACTATCACTAACACCAACACTATCACCAACACTAACACTAACACTATCACCAACACCAACACTAACACCAACACCAACACCGACACCGACACCGACACCAACACCAACACTAACACTAACACTAACACTAACACTAACACCAACACTAACACCAACACTAACACCAACACTATCACCAACACTAACACCAACACTATCACTAACACTAACACTAACACTAACACTAACACTAACACCAACACTAACACCAACACTATCACCAACACTATCACCAACACTATCACTAACACTAACACTAACACTAACACTAACACTAACACTAACACCAACACTAACACTAACACCAACACTAACACCAACACTAACACCAACACTATCACCAACACTAACACTAACACTAACACTAACACCAACACTAACACTAACACCAACACTAACACCAACACTATCACCAACACTAACACCAACACTATCACCAACACTAACACCAACACTAACACTAACACTAACACTAACACCAACACTAACACCAACACTATCACCAACACCAACACTAACACTAACACTAACACTATCACCAACACTAACACCAACACCAACACTAACACTAACACCAACACCAACACTAACACCAACACTATCACCAACACTAACAACACTAACACCAACACTAACACCAACACTATCACTAACACCAACACTATCACCAACACTAACACTAACACTAACACCAACACCAACACCAACACTAACACTAACACCAACACCAAGACTATCACCAACACTAACACTAACACCAACACTATCACCAACACTAACACTAACACCAACACTAACACCAACACCAACACCAACACCAACACCAACACTAACACTAACACCAACACCAACACCAACACTAACACTAACACTAACACCAACACCAACACCAACACTAACACCAACACTAACACCAACACTAACACCAACACTAACACTAACACTAACACCAACACTAACACCAACACTAACACCAACACTAACACCAACACTATCACCAACACTAACACCAACACTATCACTAACACTAACACTAACACTAACACTAACACCAACACTAACACCAACACTAACACCAACACTATCACCAACACTATCACCAACACTATCACTAACACTAACACTAACACTAACACTAACACTAACACTAACACCAACACCAACACTAACACTAACACTAACACTAACACCAACACTAACACCAACACTATCACCAACACTATCACCAACACTAACACCAACACTAACACCAACACTATCACCAACACTAACACCAACACTATCACCAACACTATCACCAACACCAACACCAACACTAACACTAACACCAACACTAACACCAACACTATCACCAACACCGGGGCCAGAGCAGGTAAAAGCAGCTGAACCTCCATACACTGGAACCATGAACATCACCAACAAAGATGGCAAAAGAAGACCCATAAACCCAATGCCATCTCTCATCACATTAGTGTCACTCATCACGTGTTGTTGAATGCACTTCATTAGTTGCTAGATAACAAATAATTCATGTCAAATAAGTTTTTTCCAAACCTGAGATGAGTTCTGATATATTTCCTAAATCAAGATAGGATGCGTTCTGCCTTCTGTTACGTCACACAGCCTTGGGAGTTAGATATCATATAAATAATATATAATATTGTATTGCTAATGCAGGTTGTATAGTAACAGTCCTAAAATAAAGGCAAATGATGCTAATAAAAAAACATGTCTCCAGGGAGCTCCAGATCTCCAGGGAGCTCCAGATCTCCAGAAAAAACCCTATTTATACGATAAAACAGATCACACCACCGGTTCTCATGTGAGCGCATTGTCTCAGCCTGGAGTGCATGACTCTTCTCCTTTTTAGCTTCTAAATCAGATTCGTTCTATATTTCACACAGAGCAGGAAATATTCCTCACCACATTGATCTCGGTGTCTAAAAGCGTGTCACTGTCAATGACCTTCATCTCCGTTAATATGAAATCAATACGGATAACACCTGATTGATGACCTGGAAAGGCGTCTGAGGAGCCGAAATGGATGCGGCACAGTTATAAATCTGCAGCGTAAATACTGCTATGGTGTGGCAGGTCAGCAGGGTCATGTGATCAGGCAGAGAGCATTGTGGGAATGTTTATTGTTCAGGATCTAATGCTGCTTGTTGGAAATGTAATCACAGAGCTAATGTTTTCTAAAGGAAAACAGATTGTTTTCATAGCTTTCAGAATAGGGGTGGGGCTAAGCTGTGGTGTAGTGGGTGGGGCTAAGCATTAACCTTTAGTGTTTACTGAAATTAAATCCTAATAAAAATGTTTAATAGTAAAGATATTGAGGAGAAATCATACCAATCTGGCAACCCATGGGAATCAATTTTAGTCACATTTATTATGTATACTGTTATGAAGTAGCAGTGCAGCGTTTCTACAAAGAGCGATGTTCCTGTAGCGCTCAGCTTATCTTGAGTGTGTGTGTGAGTGTGTGTGTGTGTGTGTGTGTGTGTCGAGGCTGATAAGACCAAAGCATCTTCCCTCCTTAATTAGATCTCCAGCACTCGTAACTGGAGAAGCAGGAGTGGAGATAACAGAGGAATAAACTCTGCACACTTTCCTTAATCATCTGCTGTCTTCTGGACATCATCATCATTTCTTTTTCCACACGTCTCCTCCATTCACACCCTTCTTGCTTTTTTACACACGCTCTCACGTACACACCCTTCTCAGTCCTCGAGCGCTGGTCCTCACACTAGAAAGTGTTTCTTCTTCTGCCTGATGTTCTCCAATAAAAACACATGCTGACTCTTTACACTCATTTAAAGCAAGAAAATTCTAATTATAAACCAAAATGTGATGCGAAAACGTCCAGAAATATCAGACGCTCATCTGTGGAATCATTTAAGCGTTTTATTTTATACACCTGAAGTCTGCTTTTACATTTTTTTTTCACTAAAAAAATGTCCGACACACGTTTTACACACAACCCTATAAGAAGCTCTTTTTTTCTTCATCACAGCTCGATTTCATTTCAGAAACCTGTTAAGTGACACAAAAGCTTTTTCACCTCCAGAGTGATGAGGTCACAAGTAAGAAAAACAAACAAAGAGGATGAAGTGATGGTGAAAGATGAGTCTTGATAGAAGGAGCTCTAACGACTAGACAGTTCAGGAAACGATTTGGAAAATATCTTAGTTCATAGATCAATCAGTGGCTACTAAATGATAATATGGGATTGTGAGTCGAAGGACCTCATCTTATCCTCATATCCTCATCTTAACAATCAAATTTTCAATTCAATTTAATTTATTTGAATAGAGCTTTTAACAATGGACATTGTCTCAAAGCAGCTTTACAGAATTATAGAAACATAGAATAAAAATGATAAAGTTAAGTTATTATTTATCTTTAACATTTATCACTAATGAGAAGCCTGAGGTGATGGTGGTGAGGAAAAACTCCCTGAGATGATCTAAAGAAGAAACCTGGAGAGGAACCAGGCTGAGAAGGGAACCTCATCCTCATTTGGGTGACACTGGACAGTAAATAATGTACATGTTGATAATGTCCTTTCTACAACAGCAACCAAAAGCCCTTTAGGAACTAATAGGTCAGTGTAGTTTCTGAGTTCATTATAGACTTAGCACTAATTCCTTCCTGCTGAAAGCTGACCGATGCAACAGCAGTTCAGAGGCTGTCCATGTAGATCTATCCCCAGCAACAGTGACCACCACCAAGCAACAAGACATTCCAACCTGGGGTAAAGCGTCAGGATGGATCAGGCAGGTCTGGAAAGAACAAGTGGTCACACTGGGAACTCAGAACACTGGGAGCTCGGGAGTGGGACGTATAGACTGACAGAAAAAGATAGAGAGAAAGATATTAGGTATGTTTGTGATCATGTGATATTTAAATGGATGAGACACCTTAAAGTAGCTGTGTGAATTATTTTTTAACGTTCTATAAATTTATACTAAAAAGTATTCTGCTAAAGCTACTGTAGCGGCATTGTGTACTACATCTGATGTCATTTGCCATCGACTGGTGAATGGCTTCTACTTCCTGTTAGCATAAAAGTAGCGTTAGTAACAAAATAAAATGTTATTTTGAGATGTGTTTTTAAAGTGCTATTTTGAGATGATACAATCAAATCAAACCAAACAATCATACACTAGATGCTAGATAGTGCATAGTGTAAGTGTGTAGTGTGTATTACACACAGGATTCGGGATGGCTAAAAAAAATGCTAATGAATTTAATTTAGGTTTCAAACTTGATGAAAATTCTGTAGCGATATTCTTGATTTTTCAGATCCAGAGTAAATGCTTTTGGAATTCAGCTCATGACAACAATCAAAAAGACAGCAGAACGGTTTTGTAAGGATCGGCGAGCAAGATCCATGTGCGGTGCAAACAACTTTAATGGAACAGGCAAACAAATCCAAAACGGCAGGTTCAAAATCGTGGTCGTAAAACAGGCAAGGAAAGTCTGGTAACAAGGAAAGTAATCTGTGAAGCAAATGAACCAAAAAGGGCAGAGACCGAGCGACAAAGGCTACTTCACGTTGTGTTGCAGCAACACTACTGATTATATGTCTGTAAACCCGGAAGTAGAAACTAGAAGTGAACCGGAGAGTTCAGAATGTTTTCACTGGTGATTTGGAGCTTGGGCTACTGTAACAGGTTTAAATGATAACTGAACAGAGCTCATGATCATCACTAAATGTTTCCGACATGGAAAACCATCGACAACACAAAACATATGTTATAGAAGCGATATCATTAATACAACCCTGTGGTCAGAGCCGCTGTTAGAGAAACCTTCTGACCAATCAGAACCCAGAATCCAACCTCGAATGGAAATCTCCTGGAGTCCTGAGAGTGAGAACGACGCGAGCGAACGGTTACTTTCTTTTCCGCCGCATCGTCACATTTCTGGTGGCTGTTATTGCGTCTGAGAGCGAGTCAAACACCTCAGCCACAGATCTTTGTAATGGGATTATGGAGGTGTTGACGTGCTGATAGCTTCCACCTGCTGAGCGAGGATAGAGCTGGAACATCTCACACACTCACATACACACACACACACGTCCCCAAGCCTTCAGCATACAGATGCCTTTGTTAACTGGTTATCACACGCAGTATAATCACGTCATATCCTTCGCAGCTCAGCATTTTAACATGCAGTTATTTAATGAGCCCATGAGCAGGTCCTCGCTCTGAGTGTTAACACACTGAGACACGATTCTCAGACACTGAGCTCGTACATCATGTCTCCGTCCTCACCACACCCTTGTTACAGCGGGACATTTACACGTCATATACTTGATAAAATTATCAAATTAACGTTTCACATACTATATATATATATATAAACATACACCAATCAGCCATAACATTATGACCACTGAGAGGTGAAGTGAATAAGACTGAGTATCTCCTCATCATGGCCCCTGTTAGTGGGTGGGATATATTAGGCAGCAAGTCAACATTTTGACCTCAAAGTTGATGTTAGAAGCAGGAAAAATGGACAAGTGTAAGGATTTGAGCTTTGAGTTTGACGAAGAGCTAAGTTGTGATGGCTAGACCACTGGATCAGAGCATCTCCAAAACTGCAGCTCTTGTGGGGTGTTCCTGGTCTGCAGTGGTCAGTATCTATCAAAAGTGGTCCAAGGAAGGAACAGTGGTGGACCGGAGACAGGGTCATGGACGGTCAAGGCTCATTGATGCACGTGGGGAGTGAAGGCTGGCCCGTGTGATCCGATCCAACAGACGAGCTACTGTTGATCAAACTGCTGAAGAAGTTAATGCTGGTTCTGATAGAAAGGGGTCAGAATACACAGTGCAGGACGGGTCAGGGCTGTTTTGGCAGCAAAAGAGGGATCACCATAATATTAGGCAGGTGGTCATAATGTTATGCCTCCTGATTGGTGTATACATATATATATATATATATATATATATAAAAGAAGCAGGGACTGAGAATGAAAGCCATCATCATTTCACTGCTAATGTATTTAAATGAATTCAGAACCTACAGGTTTGTGGAGTTTGTCATTTCGTTTCGTTTCATCTGAACGACTCGGCTGCAGATGCGTCGGCATGCTGCGTTTCTTCCACACACTCCTCACCTGTGCCCGGAACTGAAGCGTAAACTCCATTTAAATCACACTTTCTGTAGAACGTCAGCTTCTGTAGAATAATCACGGACACGCTGTGGGGACCATGGCACATGCAGGTGTGTGTTTGTTTCCTCTACACCAGAGTCAGGTGTGTGATCTGTGTGTTGTGTGTAGTCTGAGTCCTGTTGGGTTTTGGGATAGGAGTAGAGTAAAGGGAGGAGTTCTCACCTGAGCTTCTTTATACACCTGAGTTTCTTCATACGGTACTCTTAATGACTGATCATTTCACAAAAAATGATCCAGATGTAGATTTGGAGCCCTTCCGAAAAAATAATCCCTGAAATGCCTGGAGGAAAAACATGGCCTCATAATGAAAGTGTGTGTGTGTGTGATTATAATCATTACAGTGTACAGGTGTGGATGTAAAGAGCAGCAGCACTGAGTGTGTGGAGAGAGAGTTCAGGACGAGCAGAACATCAGAAGTGTGATGTGAAAGTCAGGAGTCTTTATGATTACAGCTTTTGACTGAAGATAAAGTTACAATTTATTTAGTCATTACAGAACAACATTTTTATCTGTTTAAAGTTACATTTAGTTACATTAGTTAGTTAAATTTAGTGCTCACTTCCTGTAAGTGCTCTGATGTCTCCTCCCCTGGTGAGGCGGGGCGTGACTCGGTTGAAGCTTCAGTACGAGGTTTAAGTCGAAACTTTCTCTGATGGTAAATATTACAGCTGTAAAATGTCCAGAGAGAGTGAGGGGCGATGGCACACAACAACCACCGTTAAGTAGTGAGAGCTACAGGGGGGTTAATGGTGCGACAGCTGGGATTTCTCACACACACACGGCTCGTGAGCGCTGCAGTCCACTGAGCTCAGTCGGTGTGTCAGAACGCTGATGAAGAGTGATGGTGATGGTTTCGGTGCGTGATCCTGCTCTCAGCCGTCAGAGCTCCAATTAATTACTGACTCCTCGTGTTCCTCAGACACCTGAACCTCATCCCAAACCCACTGCTGAGGAAACTCCATGAGAGAGAGGGTGGGGCCGAGGGGGGGGCAGAGTGAGAGAGAGAGACAGACAGACAGACGGGGGGCGGGGCAGAGAGAGAGAGAGAGAAAGAGAGAGACAGACAGAAGGGGGGGGAGGGGGGAGGGAGGAAGAAACAGAGAGATGCAGTATGAATGAGAGAATGGAGTATAAGGGAAAGTGAGAGCTCTGAAATCAGTCATGAATTCATTTTTATTTCATTTCATAAATGAAGGGGCGGAGATTAAGGGGCGGAGATTAGAGTGGAGATGAAGATCTCTGATTTTAAAGAGCTTCTGATTACTGACGATCAAAAATGAAGCAAAAACAATTACTTAATCAGTTACACCAGAAATGAGGAAATTCCGTAGGGACTAAGGGGCGGAGTTATACCATGTTGAAAATGTAAACTTTGATAGGCAGGAACAAGGGGCGGAGTTATACAATGTCAGAACATTTAAACTACAAGGGAAAGCAATAAGGGCGGAGCTAACATTGCTTCTAAATGTAGTGTTTTAATTGTTTATGGAACTGTGGGTGATGATGATTATGATGAAGAAAAAGTTGATAGTGATAATGGTGGTGAAGATGATGATGGTGATGATGGTGTAAAAGATGATGATCATGGTGATAGTGATGATGAAGATGATGAAAATGATGATGATGAAAGTGATGATAATGATAAAGCAGATGATGATGATGAAAATGATGGTGGTGATAAAGACGATGATGGTGGTGATAAAGATGAAGATGGTGACAATGAAGATGATGAAAATGATGACGACGATGATGGTGGTGGTGATGAAGATGATGGTGAAGAAGATGATGATATAGATGATGATGATGATGAAAAAGATGATGATGGTCATGATGATGGTGGTGATGAAGATCGTGAGCCTCGTAGCTCACACACCAAACACGTGCTGATGAACAAACAATTCTTCATGCAGTAAAAATTTCCCATCATGAGTGAAACACTGTGACAGGAAGTCAGGTGAGAGAAGGAGACATTTAGACAGGAAGTGGGAGAGTTGGTGAGAAACGTTGTTGATCTGATGGCAGAACACAGATTGGAGCCGCTGGCTGAAATAAAACGAACTGCAGGAAAAACACATTCCTGCAGCAGCATCATCCTTCTGTCTGCCCGCGGGACCGTGCCGACTTTTAATAACCACCTCCTGGGCTTGGGCAGGTCGCCATGGCGATGACCTCTCATAAAATAACCTGTCTACACGAGAGACGGATGGACACAGCGCCTCGTTGCGCTAACCTGTAGAGTTTGTTAAGAAAGTTTCATTTTTTAGACTCTGTACTAAATCAGGTGACGATATTAAAGTTCTGTTAAATAATCAGGATCCTGACCGCAGGGTGGAGAGGAAAAAAAAGAAGAGTCGGGTTGCCAGGTCTGCAACAATTACTCCATTAATTACATTTCAGAAACACTATGATCCACAGATATTCAGAACAAATCAATCCAATCTGGCAACCCACTGAGCGCATTTTGATTCTGATTGAAAAATATCACAGGCTCTCTCTCTCTCTCTCACTCACACACATTAAGGCTCTCTCTCTCTCTCTCTCTCTCTCACTCACACACACACTTAAGGCTCTCTCTCTCACTCACACACACACTTAAGGCTCTCTCTCTCTCTCTCTCTCACTCACACACATTAAGGCTCTCTCTCTCTCTCTCTCTCTCTCTCACTCACACACATTAAGGCTCTCTCTCTCTCTCTCACTCACACACACACTTAAGGCTCTCTCTCTCTCACACACACACACACACACACACACACTAAAGGCTCTCTCTCACACAGACACACACACACACTAAAGTCTCTCTCTCTCACACACACACTCAAAAAAATATGATAAATTTCTTTGTAAAATTCAAATCAATTTTAAATAAATTAATTAAAATTAAAATTCAGTGCTGCTGTTCTTCTGTGATGAGCAAAAGTACAACTGGTACAAAATAAAAAAAACACAAAAATTAATAAAAATAATAAAATCCAGTCCCACAAAACATTTATTATCTCCTGAAGTAATTATGTTAAAGAACATCAAGCAAGATAATTATTAGAAATAGTTTCCATTTACAGAAGAAGTTGAAACACACACAGCACCCGTGAGAGCGATGAGGTGCTGAGACTTTTACAGTGCTCAGTGTTTTCTCTGGTCATTAGTTTGGTCAGGACCATGCTTGCTCAGTGGAAATGTCATCAGCTGCTAGAGTTTTGCTGAGAATTTCAAGGTTATTGTTGAAATGTTGTGTGATTTGAGGAAAGTGGAACTCGCCCGCAGCCCAGCGCTGCAGATTAACTAAAGCCGTCTTAATTAATCTTTCTCGCTGTTCTCCTCCAACAGACCTTCCCTCGCTTTACCTTCATATCCAAACAAACTGCAGCAGAGTCTAACCTTCCTCATACACACCACTGAGTGTGTGTGTGTGTGTGTGTGAGAGAGAGAGAGAGAGAGAGAGAGCCTTTAGTGTGTGTGTGTGTGTGAGAGAGAGAGAGAGAGAGAGCCTTTAGTGTGTGTGTGTGTGTGTGTGTGAGAGAGAGAGAGAGAGAGAGAGAGAGAGCCTTTAGTGTGTGTGTGTGTGTGTGTGTGAGAGAGAGAGAGAGAGAGCCTTTAGTGTGTGTGTGTGTGTGTGTGTGTGTGAGAGAGAGAGAGAGAGAGAGAGAGAGAGCCTTTAGTGTGTGTGTGTGTGTGTGTGTGTGAGAGAGAGAGAGAGAGAGAGACAGAGAGCCTTTAGTGTGTGTGTGACTCCAAACTCCAAAACTTTGGAGTTTTCTACTGATTGTTCTCTCTCTCTCTCTCTCTCTCTCTCTCTCTCTGACACACACACACACACACATGAACACACATACACACACACACTCCTCTATGCTCACCTTTGTGACAGGGTTAGAGAGTTTTCTTTCCCTCCTGTCTCACCTTGCGTAGAGTCTCACGCTGCGTCAACTGGGAACTAAAGGCTCACACGGAGACTCGGGGGATTCGGCAGCATTTGACAGACATTTCACAAATTCCCAAAACACGCCGGAGCGACATAACACCTCATCTGTATGCTGATGGCTCCAGTCACAATTCCTCACCTCACAGCAACATCAGCATCACTGAACTGGGGGCAATTAATATCATCCAAGCACAGGAACACAACTGTACAGAAACATAAATCTAATCAAATTCTGTCCATTTATAGACTACAGAGAAGAGAAGACGTGGAAAAGTGAGATTTTTGGAAAGGTGAAACTTTTTAAGGTGAGATTTAGAAAAGTATGATGTGGGAATGTGGAAAGGTGGAAAGGTGAGTTGTGTAGAGGTGAGATGTGGAAAGGTGAGATATTGAAAGGTGAAACAGAAAAGTGAGATATTAAAAGGTAAGGCATGAAAAGGTGAGACATGTAGAGGTGAAACGTGGAAAGGTGGGGCCTGTAGAAGTAAGATGTGGAAAGGTGAGATATTGAAAGATGAGACATGGAAAGGTGAGATATTGAAAGGTGAGACATGGAAAGATGAGATATTTAAAGGTGAGATATTGAAAGATGAGACATGGAAAGGTGAGATTCTTAAAGGTGAAACATGGAAAGATGAGATATTGAAAGGTGAGACATGGAAAGATGAGATATTTAAAGGTGAGACATGGAAAGATGAGATATTTAAAGGTGAGATATTGAAAGATGAGATGTGGAAAGGTGAGATATTGAAAGATGAGACATGGAAAGATGAGATATTGAAAGGTGAGGCATGGAAAGATGAGGTATTGAAAGGTGAGGCATGGAAAGATGAGGTATTGAAAGATGAGACATGGAAAGATGAGATATTGAAAGATGAGACATGGAAAGGTGAGATATTGAAAGATGAGACATGGAAAGATGAGATATTGAAAGATGAGACATGGAAAGATGAGATATTGAAAGATGAGACATGGAAAGATGAGATATTGAAAGGTGAGACATGGAAAGATGAGATATTGAAAGGTGAGACATGGAAAGATGAGATTTTGAAAGGTGAGGCATGGAAAGATGAGGTATTGAAAGATGAGACATGGAAAGATGAGATATTGAAAGGTGAGGCATGGAAAGATGAGGTATTGAAAGATGAGACATGGAAAGATGAGATATTGAAAGATGAGACATGGAAAGATGAGATATTTAAAGGTGAGATATTGAAAGATGAGATGTGGAAAGGTGAGATATTGAAAGATGAGACATGGAAAGGTGAGATATTGAAAGATGAGACATGGAAAGATGAGATATTGAAAGGTGAGACATGGAAAGATGAGATATTTAAAGGTGAGATATTGAAAGATGAGATGTGGAAAGATGAGATATTGAAAGGTGAGACATGGAAAGATGAGATATTTAAAGGTGAGACATGGAAAGATGAGATATTTAAAGATGAGATATTGAAAGGTGAGACATGGAAAGATGAGATATTGAAAGGTGAGACATGGAAAGATGAGATTTTGAAAGGTGAGATATTGAAAGATGATATATTTAAAGGTGAGACATGGAAAGATGAGATATTGAAAGATGAGACATGGAAAGGTGAGATATTGAAAAATGAGACATGGAAAGGTGAGATATTGAAAAATGAGACATGGAAAGGTGAGATATTGAAAAATGAGACATGGAAAGGTGAGCTTTTTAAAGATGAGATATTGAAATATTTGAGTAAATATTCATATGGAGTCTCAGGCCTGATGCACTTTGTTGCAAGTGAGGGAAATGCAACCAAATATTGTGTTATTTACATAAGGATGATTTGTTCCAATACCTTTGCTCAACTACATATTGGGGGATTTGATAGTAAAGGTACCGTTCTTTTACACATCTAGGGGTGAATATCAGGAAAAGAAACTGAAATGCTGATCTTTTGCTCTCATTCTTCTTCTGATCTCAAACTCACATGTCCTCAGTGTCTAGAAGACTCCTCTGGGTGGGGGATGGACGTCTTCGGTCTTGGTCTATAGTAGTAGCTCTTTAGCATCAACACAACGGCTCATGGCTGTGTTTTCTCTTGATGGAGGCTGAATCCTTGTTCACAGCTTTTTCCATCAGTAAGAAACAATAATATTAGTTTTATCTACCATCAGATGTGAAGGCAGCATCGCTCAATAAAATATAAATAAATAAAAACACGGCATCTCGTTGTCTAGGAATCTGAGAGAAATCCTGAAAAAAGTTTTTTTTTTTTTATTAAACTCGTCGTTCTTCTCCGGTTCACTAAGCTACAGTCAGGTGTATCAGGTGTCTCTTACGCTATCTTACGACTTCAGAAGGAAGTACATGAACATGCGGAATGAAATCACGTCTCTGGCTCTGAATGTAATGTTTAAAACAGAAAACGTTAACATTTTCATTACCTTATTTCTCTCTCTCTGTTTATTTCCACGGACATGCGGTGATAATTAGCTTGCGGTGTGAGAACGGATAAACGACGCGGCCCTTCAGTTCATCGATTTCACATTAAACACAGAGCTCTCAATTTGCAGGGTCATTATGGCCTGTTTGTGTCGTTTGTGCAGGTGTGTCTGAGGTGAACCAGCTTTCTGAGATAAAACCACAACGTATAAGCAACTATAGGCTTGCGCGTGCGCGCACGCACACACACACACGCGCGCGTTATATGCTAACGTTTTGTTATCTTGCTTCTGCAGAGCTCTGCCCCTGTTCCGATGATTTTACAGGGTAATGTTTGCGACGACTTTGCAGACTGAATTCGCATATGACTCAATTAAGCTTACAGCAAAATGTGTAATTAGCACAGCACAGCACGGTGTGTGTGTGTGTGTTTTCAAACAGCCCTACTTAAAGCTTTCACATCTGCCGCAGCAAATGATCCCCTCCGCCGTGCCTTGGGACGACAGCCGCCGCTAATTACCAATAAAACTAAGTTTGGATTATTTCTACAAATTATTAAGACTTTATCTTAAGTGGACCAGAACTTGACGTCCCAAAGCAAAAAAAAGAAAAAAGAATAAAATGGTGATTTGATGTGTGGGATGGCTGCGGCATGATGGCTTACGATCCCACTATTTGTGTTTTGCAGAATTTCTGTAATGAGTTTTGAGGCATTCACATAGTGAGGAATATTGAAATCCTGGAAAACACTGGAAGGATTCATATTGGGGGAAGAATTCCAGCAAGGGATGACTAATTATAACATGCATATTAACGTTTATTTTTTTCTTATTAGCTGGCTGCTTGTATCAGGACATTGTCATGTAGATTCGGTGATGAATTTTGTGCTAGTTCACTGCGACTCTTTCCAGATTTTTTAAAATTTCAGTAACAATTCCAGAATTTCCTTATATGCTAATAATCCTGACACATTCCAGGAGTTAGCCACACCCACAAATCTCCATAAAAGGCAAAAAAAAAAAATCTTCCACTAATGCAGCTCAGCCAAAGTGGCTTACCTTTTATGGAGATTTGTGGGTGTGGCTAAATCCTGTAACGTGTCAGGATTATCAGCATATAAGAAAAGTGTGTGTGTATGTGTGGAAATTTATTTATTAAAAAAACAAACATATCCCTAACCACCTGTATCCTGTATCCTTCAGATGTGTGCTGATTTAATATTGCTCCTGTAGAAGAGAGCAGTAAATATTGAGCTAATGTTTGCCGTAGCAGCATATCAGAAAATTAACACCCTTCTTCATGTTGTTTTCGTCATGTTGCGCCTAATTCGTTATTTTTTAAAAAAAAAAGAAAAAAGTATTCTTCTACCACAAAACCTGAAGGCTGGATTTTCCTGCTCCGTACCCTTTATTATGTTAATTTCATGCTTGATTCAAAAATAAATAGCTTCTACTGGGAGTTCATGCTCTAACGCTTGCTGTGTCTTGTGTTTTTTTCTCTTTCTCTTTTTGTGAAGGTCACATGCAGGCGTCTGCAGATTCCCGAGCTGGGCATTATGGACTGGGGAGAGAGCGATAACGAGGGCAACCATTCCCCCAAAGGACCAAGCAGTCGTACGCCAAACCCTCTGCGCTTGTTCTCTAGAGGATATCGTGCTCTCAAGAGCAGCATGAGACAGATGACATATTTGGAAAAAATGGAGGACTCGTGGGACTGGTTATCTAACCAGACAGCTGTTGGGGAGGCACAAAGCAGGACTAAACGCAGACCCATCGTCAAGACGGGAAAGTTCAAGAAAATGTTTGGCTGGGGAGATTTCAACTCCAACATCAAAACCGTGAAGCTGAACCTCCTGATCACCGGGAAGATTGTGGACCATGGAAACGGGACCTTCAGCGTCTACTTCCGGCACAACTCCACCGGCTTAGGGAACGTCTCTGTGAGTTTGGTTCCTCCATCCAAAGTGGTGGAGTTTGAAATGGCACAGCAGAGCACGCTGGAAACCAAGGACGCTAAAGCTTTCAACTGTCGAGTCGAGTATGAAAAAACGGACCGGAACAAGAAATCAGGGATGTGTGGCTTCGACGTGTCGAAAACATGCTACCAGGAGCAGACGCAGAGTCACGTCTCGTGGCTGTGCTCCAAACCATTTAAGGTCATATGCATCTACATCTCCTTTTACAGCATCGACTATAAACTGGTGCAGAAAATCTGTCCTGATTATAATTACCACAGTGAGACTCCATATGCCTCCACGGGATAATCACAGAACCTGACCTGGGTCAAACACACAGCCCAGACCAGACCTGACCCATTACTCACAACCACACCATCTCCTGAATCACTGCTACTGTACAGCTCCTCCACAGTGGAAAGTCTTTTCCCAAACCTGACGCAACTTTGGTCCAAAATCTGGCACAATCCTGTGGGTTTACCTGGGATCCAGATCACGGCCCAAACCCACCAACCAAACTTGGCCCAAACCGACTCGCTTCTAACCTCGGCCCTGCATCACTGCGGATTATATCCGGATATCAAAAACCAAACACAAAAGGACCTGCTCCTCACCTCGGCTCGAACCGTCTTTCAAAAATTCCAAACTCTCATTCACAACTTTATCAAAACATCTCAGAGACCAATCTGACTCAAACTCACGGACGGACTCGTGTCCAGCCTCGGCCCACAATCCCGACCCAAACATGCTCAAACCCGCAAGCTGACTCGGTCCTAAGATTGGCTGAAAACTATTGAAGTATCCGAGAAACCGAAGTCCTCCAACGGTTTCTGGAGCAAACCGACTCGCCCTGCAGCGCCGGGCTCCTCCACATGTTCTGCATATTTCAGGCACAATTAAAAACCAATCCAGATGTTCCGCATCAGGCAACACCTCTGGACAAGCGCCTGCTTTTCACCTGAGTGAAATGATGGTAACGTCCTGAGCTGTAATTAAGTTCAAGATTTGTTTACAACAAAGGCATCACGTGCCACACCCAGATGTTTCCTCGGGACAATAAAGAGCAACCCAGCTACCGAGGACAAAACACACATGGAATAAAAGTGTTTTGGTGTGTATGTGTCTGTGTAAGTGTGCTAACCCCATCAGTACCGATTCTCTGATTCTCATTGTAGTGATGTTGTTGGCGAAGCCGCCAGGTTTAGCATCGTGATCTGGTTCAATCATCTTTCAGGGGGTAAAAAAAAAAAAAAAAAAAAAAGTAAAAAACTCAACTCCAGGTTGCCCCACGAGAGCTCTATTCATCGGACAGGTTGGTTTAGTGAATCTGGCAGCCAATTAACGACACTTTGTCATGGTCTTGCCACAGTGCTCCGCATTTCCAGGCTCTAATTATCATTAATTACACTGGGAAATTTCACTTGCTCACGCTAAATGAAGGGACTGAAGCCAAAAAATGAAATTTAACCTGTCATTCATGTCAGCAGTCTGGGAGAAGAAGAACCAGAGATACGTTTTTTTCAAAATTACACACAACACCAGCTTTTCTTCTCTGGAGAAATTTTCACTAGTTTTCCTGAAGAACTGTTATCGTGACGTATCGTAACACAATCACTACACGACAATTCATGTCATTTAGAGCAGAGAATTAAACTGGTGATTTCTAAAGTTTCAGAAACGGTCATGTAGGATGAAGAGCTATGAGCTGTGAACGTCACCTTCACAGTATAATCCTCATATAATCATCTGGAATTTATTTTAAATACTTTTTAAAGGTTCCTTTATTTATTTTTTGTTTTTTTGTGATAATACGAGCAATGAAACTTTAAATTTACACAACCAAAATTTTAGATTTGGAAATTTGGAGTTATTTTACGCACCTTACTCCAAAAATTCAATTATTCTATTATACTGAACACTCTACTTTCCCCTTGTGTGTTTTTAGTTTAATTATAACGGAACTGTATTTCTTTTTCCCTTGTATTGAAATCTCCTAGTCTAGATATAGCAAGGATCTTTACCTCGTTTTGGTGTGGACTGTAAATGAAATGAAAAGCGTCACTGTGGACTTCCTCTTCCTGCAGTATTATTTTCTGAGACGTTCCTTCCTGTAACTGTCTGATTCCTCTGTAAAAAAAAAAAAAGAATAATAATAACACATGAAGGAAATAAAAGGTTCATCTGTGTTCATGTTGATGTTTAATTCGAATCAATTCATATTCCTATGCGTTGTGTTTGCTTTTAATTCCATCCTTCGCTCAGACCCTGATCAACACAGGACAGAGATCAGGACTGCATTCAGACTTCAGGATGATGATGATGATGATGATGATGATTCACTTCACAGGCTCCTCAATGAGCTAAAGAAAATAAAATCTTACTCTGTGTGCACACTCATGTTTTTTTTATGTATTATTCCGAGTCTCAGATGTTGAAAATCATCTTCAATAAATCTCAATAAATTTCTAAAAGGTTTCTAAGATTAAGACACAAGTCACAGTTAGCAAAGCTGTGACCCGGATTTCGGGTCATTTTACCTCGACTTGGTGCTCATATGAGACAAGACAGGAGAACTGACACTTCATTTCCATTGAATATATTTTTTTTATGTAATTTGTATTAAGAGAATTCACCTTCTGCTGAGTTCTGGACTCTGATTGGTCAGAATTGGTTGATTAAATCTCCATAACCGCGGCTCTGACAGCAGCGCAGGTTCTAATACGTTTCTATAGCAACACGCTAGACGCTCCACATGAAGGATTTCTTTTTTGAAGAAAAGTATGTAATTGTTGACATGGTGAAGTTGTCCTAAAGTAAGGAGATGTTTATGTTATGCATGGTGTATGGAAGGAGTCTCCAGTGTCAGTGCTTCGTTTTCCACATCTTCAGGACACAGGAGTTTATGCTTCTTTGCAGTTTCTCCGTAACAGGAGCTGTTCTAGGAGGAGAAGGAACTTTAAGCAGGTGATTATTTTACTCCAACACCATGACCCTTGCTGTGTTATTCTTTACACAGGACACAAAGAGCTTTTATATATATATATATATATAGCCTTTTGAATGTTTGTTGATGTTTTTGAGCTAACAGCAAAACCTAAAGGTTTTAAAAGCAGCTCACTATTACATCCAGTAGGAAGTGATGGTGTTTTATTAACAGGGCGAAGCAGCAGTGGTGGAAAGGAACTGAAAATCTTAACACACTTTTATCTTCAGACAAACAGAAAGTCAATAACATACTGGAATTAAAAAAATAAATAAATAAAATCCTGCATCCTATGGTGTGATACTGTACACGATGCAACAACCAGCCGCTTATTTTCAGGGCATAAAGGTTGAGAAACAATAACACAGAAATAGAATAGAATGTTTTTCTGGCTTTTTAGAACAAATGAAATGTTTTAAGGCACAAATTTTCAACTAATTTACATAATAATAATAATAATAATAATAATAATAATAATAATAATAATAATAATTATTATTATTATTATTATTATTATTACTATTATTATTATTTGACAATTTGTAACAATTATTTACATAAAAAATAAATAATAATAATAATAAATAATTATTATTAATTGACCGTTTGTAACAATTATTATTATTATTATTATTATTATTATTATTATTATTATTATTACTATTATTGTTATTATTATTAATTGACCCTTTGTATTTATCATTAATTAATCCAAATAACTGATACTCAGCAGATCAAAGATAATATTTATAATAATAAATAAAGTATGTTTTTGGGCTTCATGAAAAATACAGAAAACTTCATGATGTTATTCATTTTCTTCTGCAGATCTTTACATCATGGGCATTTACAAATCAATTTTCTTCAAATACATTTATTTATCAAATAAAGTTTGTCAAATGCTTTATAAATCAATTATATATCTATATGGAGTAAATCTGCACCCACTGTGATGTACTGGTTCTGTACTGGTTCTGTGTCGGTTCTGACGGACGCACTGCTCAGTTTCCTTCATTCTCATCTATTTCCTGGTGGAATGAACGCTCCTCTCCTGTTCAAACCCATAGGGCTAAAAAAAAAAAAGAAAGAAAAAGAAAAAAGACAAAGCTCAGGTTTATAGCAGCTTTTCTCATGAGGCTGTATTTCCTCACTGGCTGTAAAAGTGGAGAGCAGAGTGCTGATACGGAGACGCTCCGAGGGAAACGGGCGTCTCGTATCTGGGATTAGTGCCTGCTGTTCGCTTTAATCAGCCCTGGCATTAGGGAGCACATGAAAGCGCAGTGCTTTAATAGAGCAAAGTGCTGCAGCTGTAGTGCTAATTCAGGACCAGAGGAAACACACACACACCATTTACACACCGCTTTTAATGAGAATACACTACATTCCTGCAGTCAACTTTCATTTTTCCCCACTTATATAAAAAGCCAATATTTTATACTATTCAACTAATCACTGCTCATGAGACGGTGTGTTCTTAATAGGATTTTTTAATTTTATTTAAACTGAATAAGATATTCAGGCTGTCGAGTGTGATTTTTCACATTTACTCCATGTTTAATAATGCTGTGTTTACCACATGAAGGGTTTGGTGATGAGAAAAAAACATTTCTACAGGTCCTTAAAGCTCAGGTATGAACTCTGTACTTTAAGCCCCTCTTAATATCAGCTACAACAAAGAGGAAACTAACCAGATCAAAATGTTTTAGCAATACTCAACACCACCACTTGGCATTGTTTAAGGTCAAATAAATGATGGTCAGGTAAATGAGTTGAGTTTCCTGATTTGTCATGATGAACCCAGATGCCTGAAGTCAGAGCAGCAGCATGTTGAAGGAGAAAATAATCCAATCTAGTGGTTTGAAATCATGCCACAAACTGGTATACTGCTATGGACAAGTGTTAGACAACGGGGGTCAGGTAGATGATAAAACTTGGCTAGACGATGAGGGATGGGTAGACGCGAGTTGGCTAGACTCGGGGTATGCAAGACAGCTAGAAGATGAGAGTCAGGTGTATGTGAAATGGTGGAGGCAGCTTTTCTATCACTAAAGAGTATAAAGTATTTATTCAACACCAGCTCCATCAGCAAGAAATCCCAGCATTGTCTCTACTTCCTGCGGAGGCTGAGGAAAGCCCATCTCCCTCCCCCCATCCTGAGCATGTTCTACAGAGGGACCATCGAGATTGTCCTGAGCAGCTGCATCACTGCCTGGTTTGGGTTTCGGATCGCAGCAGATAGTGAGGACAACTGAGAAGATCACTGGAGTCTCTCTCTCCTTTATCACGGACATTTACACCACACGCTGCATCCGCAAAGCCAACAGTATTGTGGATGACCCCACCCACACACATGCCAAACACCCCTCACACACACTCTTCACCCTCCTGCTGTCTGGAAAAAGAGGTACCGGAGCATTCAGTACAACCAGACCGTATAACAGTTTCTTTCTTCAAGCCATCAGGCTCCTCAACACCCAGAGCTGAAACTATACCAAACTCTCTCCCTCCCTCCCTCTCTCACACACACACACACACACACTTGTGTGAACTGACTCATACTATAAATGGTTTGCACTAATTCACAACCATACACGTTAGACACCGTGTTTTATAGTTTCTCGAGTTTTGCACATTCCATTTTGTTTAGTTGCACATGTTTTTCAGCACTGTGTCCTGTCTTGTGTTGTTTCTGTTCTGTACCTATATGTTGTATGTTGTCTATGTAGCACCAGGGTCCTGAAGAAACGTCGTCTCTTTTCACTAGGTACTGCGTCAGCTATATGTGATTGAAACGACAATAAAGCCTTGACTTGATCGAGTGAATGGAGTTCTGCTTTGAATAAAAAGAATGTTAAGAACACCAGAATTTATGCTGGAAATTTTTTTAATGATACCACACATTCTTAAACAGTCCTTAAACAGAACAAATGTAACATTAAACATCGTACAGACGCCTCCATCGCCATCAGAACACCGGTACTAGTGAAACACACCGAAACATGACGTAACTCTCCAACACACAGTGCGATGACGCCAGTGTCCGGTTCTCAGCAGCGTGTATTAGCCGAGTCGGTGGACGGAGATCGGAGTGTGAGCTGAAAACTCACTCGAGGGTGATTAGAGGAAGGGAAACTGCAGAGATATGGCCACTTGGTTTGATCTTTGAGATAATAACGAGTCTTTTTAAGTTCTGGCACAGCAAGAGACGTGTGAACATTACTGAAGATGTTAAAACACTACCTGTGGAAACCCACTAACACTACACCTGCATAAATATGAACGATGATACAATAAACCACTAAAAAACATTTAGTACAGTGTGAGCTGATGAAAACTTGTTTGTAATGGAGTAAATCACCTGTAAATTAACTGCTAACTGTTAGTAATATAGACGATGTATTTGCTGTAAATAACATGACATAAAGGAATATTAATAGAAACCATGAGTGCGATGAAAGGTGTGTTCTTAATGGCCGAGAGATGCGTTCGTTATTGGAGTCTTCATTAGCGCAGTTAGGATTATACACCAGTTATTATAAAGAAATAAAACAAAGAATGCAGGAAGATTATGAATACACACAGTAACTGTGATGATACAAAGCTCTAGCGACTCTCTTTAGAAATAAATAATCAATGATCTCCTCCATGATAAGAGTGCACTGACCACTGCATTCGCACTAGCCAGCGACGCAGTAACCGGTGTACGTGTGTGAGCCTACGTTTCAGCATGTAAGCTGTGACTGTTCGATGAAAATATAGGTAGAAAACAAGATTAAGAATTTTGAATCTGATGCCTTTAGAACACGTAGCCTGGCGTTCATCAGGTCCGTAATAAATGTGTATAGAAACATAACAAATAAAGAAAAAAAATCAGTGATCTGGAGAGTGTTGTAACTAGTAGACGCTAATCTGCTAGTGCAATGAAGCTAGTACAAATCTGAGCCGTGAAATCAAACACTACTTAAAAAAAAAAACACAGAAACAAAACTCCGGACAGGCCACACCCACAAGCAACAACAGCGTAGAGTAGAGCATTAAATCAGCGAGCTACTTCACTTTAAACCAAGCAGGGTGCCAGAACTTATTAAAACGACTCGTTTTTTTCATTAAACTTTTAGTTTGTAGACACTGCCGATGTTTAATCACCACTGTGTGTTGGGTTACAGATTATTCAGTTTAAGACTGGTTTAATGGAAGAGGAGGCCAAATTAAAGGAATAGTCTGGCTGAAAAATACCTCACTCGTGAACATCGTCTATAACTTGTAGCCCTCATTTCTCTCACAGTGTAACGTCACGTCTGAGTAACGCGAGTGTAGAAACGTACGGATAATACCTCTTTTACACAACCCTACCTACCCCCCCACCCCCGCCAAAAGAAAAAGAAAAAAAAAACCCAAAGGTTAAAGTATTTACCTTTCAAATATAAGTCAAGTAAGTCCTTTACATAGAAATAGTGCCATCAATATGGGGCGTGATCTGGTTCAAGGATCGTCTCAAATGTCAGGTCGCGAAAACGGGCCAAACATTTATATAACATCAGAACATTATCTGCTTTAAACAAACCTTTTACACGTCATATCAAAACAACAGCTGGACCCAGGGAACTAGTGCAAAAGGTGAGGAGGACCGACGGAACGAAGGAAGGGCCCGGTCTGTTTGGGACGAGGCAGGCACAGGATAAAGGAACACTGATCGATTTTTACTGCCATCGGAGAGAACGAGGACGAAATACACCCAGAGTCCAGAGACTGGGTCTCAGTCTGACACAATGTCTGTAAAAATATACATTTTAAAGATGGTTTTTAGCCAGAGAGAGAGAGAGAGAGAGAGAGAGAGAGAGAGAGAGAGAGAGAGAGAGAGAGAGAGAGAGACTGAACATATTGTGCGAGAACGATTATAACAATTGTTATAGCTTTTACTCTCACACACTCGTTACTGTCTCTGGATTTAGACCAAGTGCCAAAAAGAGACACTGTGTGTGTGTGTGTGAGAGAGAGAGAGAGAGAGAGAGAGAGAGAGAAGAGGAAGAAAGAATAGGGAAGATGGTTAAGATGAAGAGTAGTGAAAGGCTGAAAGAGAAAACTAAGAAAATAAGAGAGAGAGAGTGATTTCAAGGAAAGTCTGAGGAAAGGAAATGAAAGAAGAAAAGAGAGAGAGAGAGAGAGAGAGAGAGAGAGAGAGAGAGAGAGAATGACAGGAAGAAAATGAAACAAGCAAAACAGACTGATAAGATGGAAAACGAAAAAAAAAAAGAGAGAGTGAGTGATAAATGGACAAATATAAATTGAGCCAAAGAGAGAAAGACAGACAAACGGAGGAAAACGGAGGACAAGGAATGCTAATGAATGATGGAGAGAGAGAAAAGGATAAGAAAATGATACAGTGATGAAAAAAAGAGAATCAGAGAGATAGACAGAGGAAAGCACAAACGTTTGAATGCAAATTAATGAGAGGATGAGAGAGACAGAAAGAAAGAAAAAAAAGAAAAGAATCAAGAGTGAGAGTGAAGCTGTAAGCGGTGTATCAGTGAGAGCAGTACGAGTTCATGCTGTCAATTCCTTCCCCAAGCTAAAAGAGAGAGAGAGAGAGAGAGAGAGAGAAAGAGAGAGTTGGAGAGAGAGAGAGAGAGAGAGATGGAGAGAGACAGAGAGAGAGATCAGAACTGCTTGAGCCTCTTCCTGGGCAGGCCGAACGGAGGGCACTGAGCCGAGGCCAGAGCGCGGAAAGCTTCGGCCACTAAGTGAGGATGAGACTGGATCATTGCCTTCCAGCCCGGAGTCTCCATTATATCTGCGGCGTGGCTGAGACACAAAGACATCAGAGTATTAACACCACACACACTGAAGATCGATGCAGCACTTTAATCTAACACTCAGACGAGAGAGAGAGAGAGAGAGAGAGATTAAGAGTGACTGCTTTATAAACACAAGACACTCCTGATTGTAGTTTTTAATTAACAGCAGACAGTGATTTTTACTCACAGCAATAATCACAAAGCGTCACTAATAATAATCACTGATTGGCCAGCGTCACAGTGATTGACAGGAGGAGAGAGCGAGAAAGCTCCGCCCACCTATACAGCAGCACTATTAAGATTTAAGTGCATGTGTTTATTTATTTATTTATTTTACACTTTTTCTTATATAACTATGTGAGATCTTTTTATTTATTTCATTATTTAAAACAATTATTAAATGCAATTAAATGCTTTGATTATAAATGGCTGATTTTTACGCTGAATGTTTTCCCAGAATTTTATTACATATAGTTATTACATTTAAAAAAAAAACCTTTTCAGTTTAAAGATATTTATTTATTTTTTTCATTTGTAAATATTTCTTTTAATGTAACACTATTCTGAATTATGATAAATAATATTGCTTAAAATATCATGTTCTGTTCAGATATTTCGCTGACTCGTGCATGCTTCATCAGATCAATAAAAATAAATAAATAAACAAATAAATAAAGCTGAAAATGACGCATTCCTGCTCTAAAGACCTCTTTAAACCTAGTGAGAAAAAATAAACATGATATCAGAACGACAAAAACGAACTGAAAATAAATGAAAAATAAAATGAAAATAAATATAAAATTGCACGATATCACTGAATGTGTTCATCACACCAACATCAGCTTTTTGCTGTTTATGAATGGGCCTGGTGTTCGGAGTGTGTGTGTGTGTGTAATTGAGCGTGGGTGGTGTTATTCGTCAGAAGCTGATCTATATAAATGTATACGAGTGTTAAAGGCAGAGACGCGAACAGTGTGTTTTGGTCTGAGGGCTGGGAGGCGGTCATGTCGACTGGAATGGTGACGCGAACACTATAACGGAGGAGAAATAAAAACAAATGAGAAGAGCGCTGCGCAACTGGGGTGCTTTTAATATTCCTAAACTGTTTCTGAAAGTCTATTAACATCATAAATTCTGAGATACGGAGAAAACTAGCAGAGACTGAAGAGGTTTTAGCAGCCAGAACCCAAAACAATGAATTCTAATGCAGCTCGCTGGTGCTGATAAGAGCTTGTTATTAATCTTGTGTGTGTGTGTGTCTCTCTCTCTCACACACACACACACACACACAGGGGCTAATTACATACTTGCTATTCCAGTATTTTCCATCCTTGCACCCCAGCTGTCGGAGAACGCTGCACCTACAGAGGAGATAAAGAATAAAAAAATAGAAAAACAGAGCTAGCTAACATTCAGTGTGTGTAAACAGGGATGGCAGCGGTGATTTATCATGGAGTGCCGCGCTTCAGTGGTGCGTGGGTTTTTTTTTTCCTTGCCTGTTGATAAAATCGATGGCTTGAGCTTTGAGCTGCTCTGCGCTGTGCAGGTCGGCGAGGATGAGCGTGTCGGCTACGTTCTCCACGCACAGGCTGCTGCACAGAGACTCCTCACACATCACCTTTAAACGCTCCAGAGCGTACTACACACACACACACACAACTTACAGCTCTGTCAAGACAACTACTTTTCTTTACAAACCTGGGATGAATTTCTGCCCAATATAGATGTTATAAGATCACAGAGTCTATAAAGTGGAGGTGAAAAAGTTGACTATTTCACACTAAAGCTACATTTTGGAATATTTTTTTGACCTGAATCTATGAGGGTGAGGTACGATAAAATAATCTGAATTATGACCTCATCCAGAGTTAGCATGTAAACTGACATCTATAAGGTTCAATGAATGTTAGCTAACATTAGCCATTAATTAACAGAACACTGAAGATAAAGTAAACAATGGTGAGCAGTGTACACTCCATACAGTTTAACAGCAGGTAAAATACTACCTGTTAAAAGGATCAGCAACATCCTAAATGAATATAATATTTCCCCACCAGCAGTTCAGGTAAAATCTGTCAGTTTATAAATGTGTATATAATGAAAAACAAAATCAAACGGCTTTATCGCTTACTTTATCAGCTGCTGCCAACAAACTGTCGGCCATTTTCTCTAGATTTGGCGCTTTCCCCGTGTATATAAACCCCATCATTTCTTTGAAGACATCTGGCTCGACGTCGCTGATGTCCACCCGGTTCTGTGCGGGAGGAAATAAGGAGAAAGTAAGTACTGATACAACAGCTGCAGGAAATGTCTAGTAATCACAGTAAAAGTCTACCTTCTTGCTCTCCTCCATCTCATGCTCAAACATGGCATTAAACACTGGCGACCTCGCTGTCCAGGAAACAATAAGTCCATCAGTAATATATTAGGAACGTTGGAGAACATTGATTATTTTATTTATCCTTATTTTATTTTATGACCTTTTGATTATATTTTTGTAACCTATGATTAAGAAGGAGGTCTGGTGGATTCAAGAACCTAAAATATGGTGGTGGTGGGGAAGTTCTGGCACTCTGATGAGCTGGTGATTCAAATCTCCCTGAAACTAACACACATCAAGTGGACCGATTCAGCCGAGATCTTAGCAGACCAATCAGCCCAAGAGTTTAGACACTAAGAGATTTTATCAATGTGTTCAAGATACTGAGGGACCAGAACACCTGAGATCTGGGAGGACCAATCTGGTAAGATCTTAAAGGTCCGACCTACCAAATAAAATCAATCCACACAAGATCTTGAAGACCAAAGTGCCCTGGACTGAGGGAGCAAGCTGCCCAAAATCTGGTGGACCAATCAAGCTGAGTTCTGGGGGACAAATCTGCCTGAGATGTTGGGGGACCAATGTGCCCAGGAAATGGGAGATCAATCCAATCCAATTATGAGACCAATTCACCTAATGTAGGATATCTAAGGGACTGATCTGGCTGACCAATTCTCCTGAAATCTTATAGGACCAATCCACATGAGGTCTGTGGGACCAATAAGAAGTTTGGAGACCAATATACCCAAGATCTGGTGGACCAATCCTCCCGAACTCTTATAGGACCAATCCTCCTGATATCTTAGGGGGCAATCTGCTTGTGATGTTGTTGGACCAATCCACTTGAAGTCTTAAGAGACTTTTCTACCCGAGATCTTGGGGGCACATCCAGGCCCTTAGATGTTTAAATGATCTTGAGGACCAATTTTCTTTCAGATCTGATCTATTAATCCATCTGAAATATTATGAGGCCAATACACCAGAGATCTGGTGTCCTGATCTGAAGGAACTGACCAGAGATTACAGTCATGAAATCTAAGCCATTCTAAGATCTATGTCCAGTTGAAGACTAAAGCGAGGAGAGCTGAAGGTCTTTACCTGCCAGTATGGATTTGTGGGCCTTAAACTCCTGCCCCCCCACACACAGTGTGCAGTCAGTGAAGCGTGAACACTCCCACAGATTTCCCAGATCATCTGAGAGTTGGCACTCAGGAACTTTCAGCACATTTGTGTTAGATTGACCTGAGATATTTACAGAGTCCTGCACTACGCTCACCTGGGCCAGAGGAGAAACAGAAAGAGGAGATCAGGAGCGAAGCCTGAATGCTACAACAAGAAGTGAACATCTTCATCAGGAAAGAGAACAATGCACTTTTGAACGCAGTAGGCAACATTTTCACTAAACATTTATAAAATTACAAAAGATTAGAGGGGCTTTAGCGAGCCAGGCACAGAGTCAGCACATCTGAATCCTAAATAATCGCAGGAAAACTAGCAGGAAGACACGCAGAGAATGCTGAGCTGGACCGCAGAGAGCCAAAGAGCTACAGAAACAGTTCTCCCACACACACACACAGAGAAGTTCCTATCCAAGTTGCAAATGTAACTACTTATTATTTATTAGTGAGGTGTTGATAAAGTCAGATTATGTATTATTACATGACAGAACTATAATCATTGTATTTTGGTGTTTGATAGACAATCGTGTGTGTGTGTGTGTCCTGTCTGTGTAACAAGGTGAAACATAAGCATCCCAGTTAATAAACCTAACCTGAATCTGATTAATCAGTCAGCTATAATGTTATGCATCCACAGCGAGGGTACCTTAAACAATTATAAAGGTTCTAATGCGTGCTACAACATTTAACAGGAAAAAAACCCCTGCTTTTTAGATTATTACACCTGAAACAGAGCTGTGAGTGCGAGAGAAAGTGTGATCCACCGCAGCAGTTTAACAGCCTCAGTTTTTCTCACTTCTCTATCTCGAGAGCCGTCCAATTAAGGATGGGAAACAGTCTATCTGCAATTTGCATCTAATTTGCTTTATTAAATTGCCAATTTCGCAGCAAACATTGAACCTTGTTGCAGATCTCATCGGGACTTGCAGACTCTCTCTTTCTCTCTCTCTCTCCAGACAATATCCTCTTAATTATCTGCGAAACGCTATAAACCACTCTGTCTGTTTTTTTCTTTTCCCCTTCTGCGACTGCTTTGCTATAAGAGTGGGCGGACGCTTGGTGCTCATGAAGAGGGGCGGGGGGTTTCTAAAAGACGCCCACTGCAACCTGATCATTTACTCAAGAAACTCAAACATAGAGACTCACTCAGGCTAATGGATGGTGAGAGATTTTTGAGGGTTTCACAATCTGTTATTAAACTGTTCGTGGAGTTTGTGCTAATTATTTAAAAGATTCCCAATAAGGATGAAAAGATCATTAATTGGCTAGCTACATGACAAACAAAGCGCTTAACGTCTCGCGCAAGATCATGTGGAATTCTGGACTCTGATTGGTCAGAATAAGGAGGTGTGGTTAATCTTCTAGAACAGCAGGTTTATATTAAAGCACTTGTATAAGCAGGTTATGTCGATGTGGCGAAGTTTTCTGTAAGGATACGTTTATGTAACACTTATGGAAGTCTCCAGTGTCTGTGCTTTGACGGTCAGCAGCAGGACGTACAGAAGGTTACACTTTACGGTTTCTCTGTAACATGATGTGTAAAAGAAGAGCTGTATGGTAAGTGACAACAGGAAATAACTTCTCTCACGGACTTTATACTTTATTATAAATGGATAAATGTGATTTAAGAGAAATAAATCATTACTAGAGCAGGACACAGAGAGGATGCTGCGTTTGTAATGTGACTCACTCCCCTTAAATCATGGGTAGTACAGACAATACCAATAACACAATATGAACATATGGAAATGTTGGGTTTTTTAACTAGAAATTATTTTAACACAGGGTTTAACGCTCTACCTCACAGAACAGAGTGAGCTTGTCGTCTGGAAGAAGGCCATTAGCTTCATCGAGGAGAAAATCTCTTCTTATAAACTTTTTGAAGCCCCAGTCTTTGCCTTGAACAAATCGATAGGCTCTTTGGCTTTCTGAAAAGGAAATGAAATCAGTCACATTTAAATTTTAATCAGACAATACAGTCAATGGCAGTGCGAGTTGTTTAGCCAATAAGAGTCTTACTTAAACGTTATTCTGCGTAATGACTATGAAAAAATTGTGTAAGGCTACGAGGTTTCGATAAAAAACAGGCCTAAAATCCAGCTTCTAGTGCACAGCCTGTAGCTCCGTCCTGCACATTTCTTCACTAAAAAGCTAATTAATTAGGAAAGTGCATAAATTATAAATATCACTTTTCTGTACAGCTGCTAGAAAGCAAAAACATTTCTTATAATCAGGAAAGTGTAAAACACGCCAATTAGCCGGGATTACGGTGAAGAAAAATACGTGGTTGGATGTGGTTAAAACACCTGAATAATACATAATCATGTAAATATACATGCTAAAGGAGTGATGGATGTGTAAACAGCTGCAGGAGAGATTCATACCCATAGCTTTAGTCTCCTCACGCTTAGCGTTGAGTAAAGAAAACTTAAACTTTGCACGCACTTCACTTTTTGGACAGCTAACCAGGAGAAGATAGAGTGACAGGTAGTCTTTACTTTCATCATCCAGTCCTTTTGGGTTTACTCTGAGGCACCTGGAAGAAATAAAACACACTCATATGACAACACAAAATCTACTCAGATTCTGAAATTTGTTCATTCTTTTATATTATTATAAATACTCACCATTTCATCTTGTCACTGGGACCTGAAGAGAAGGTGGAGCTTTTCAGTACTTCACCCATCTCCTCTCGACAGAAGCTGAAGTTATTAATGGTCCACATGTAGGAAAATTTCACGACTTTTACCTGCACGCACAAATTCATTTACATGAACAAGGCAATCCGATTAGTGCCTGAACATCAGATCTCAGAAATGATCTGATCAACTTCTTGTTTGTTCTGTGGATGAATCTTAATTGTCTTTATATCAGGCATCTAGTGCACTACACAGGTTAGAATTTGCCCTTTCAAGTGAGCATACACAATATTGCCAAAGGTTTTGGGACATCTGCCTTTACCTGCACATGAATGTAATATGGAGTTGCCCCGCCCTTTACAGCTATAACAGCTTCAACTCTTCTGGGAAGGCTTTCCACAAGGTTTAGGAGTGTGTTTATGGGGAAAAAGGTGTTCTATGGGTTTGAGGTCAGGACTCTGACTCTGGTCACTGGTGTGCAGTCATGTTGGAACAGGAAGGGGTCATCCCCAAACTGTTCCCACAAAGAGCATGAAATTGTCCAAAATGTCTTGGTATGAAGCTGAAGCATTAAGAGTTCCTTTCACTGGAACTAAGGGGCGGAGCCCAACCCCTGAATGATTTAGAGGGATGTCTCAAAACGTTTGGCAATATAGTGTATGTAGTGAACCGGAAGCCATGACTGGTGGAGGTTCAATTAACAGACCAATTGGTTCTTGAGAATTTAATGATGTTCTATTGGACATCTAGTGCACTGCCTAGGTTATGCTGTTCCCTCTGTAGCGAGCTTATGTAGTGAACAGAAAGCCAATAGGGGTTTGGCATTAGGATTTTGAGTATTAAATATTGTTCCACTCGGTGTTTAGTGCACTTACTCAGTTATTTTGTGCCCTAGGGAGTAAGAATGTGTAGTGAACAGGGAGCCAGGACTGTCATGGAAGCGTCATTAGAAAATCTTAATAAATTGTAAGTCTGAGTAATAAATAGCATTCCAGATAGATAGATAGATAGATAGATAGCAGACAGATATTTTCCTCTAACTGCTCACCTGTGTGTAGCACCAGCTCTCAGCCACAGGGCCGCTGCTCATCTCTCCCTGAGGAGGAGGGGGAGGAGGGGGAGGGGGAGGAGGAGGAGTAAGGACGCGTGACATTTGACCTTCCTCTGTCTGGACGCGACGCCCGACGGCCACCGAAATCTCACCACTTGACCTTTGCGTGGACAAAGAGAGCAAAGTCAGGGCTTAGTGGGAACAAACGGCTGCGATTTCTCTCTCGCTCCTGCACATCCTGATCCTCAGGAAATATCAGAGCAGAGACCTCGGCATCAGGAAGTCATTACCAGTGTGAACGAGAGTCAAAGATGAACTGAAAGAGAGGACGAATCTATCGGGAGGAGAAAGAGGAAAGGGGAAAGGACGTGGACGGTGCGGGAGAGCGCTCGCTGGACTGAATGGACAATAACCGCCTGGATATATATTGACCTTTCGAGAAGAAACGGGAATAAAAGAGTAAAAAGGGCATCAATTAGCATTAACCCCGTATACAACAGAGCGGATTCTTTTTCAGGTTCGGGGTCGAGTGGCCTGGCAATAAAACACAAACACTACAATACACACACACACACACACACACACACACACACAAGGACAGAAATATTTATTTATTATGTTTGTTTCTTAATTCATTCATTAAGACCAAATCAGCTGAGGCTACACTTAACCATAACCTTAATTTATTTATTTATTTATTTAATTAATTAGTATATTTCTAGTTAGTTAGACCACATTATTTCAGGTGTTTAGCCAACAACTATTTATTTTTTAAATTATTTAAAAGGAAGCAGTTGATGTTTTAGTATTTATTTATTTACAGTACAGACTAAGCTGACATTTATTTATTTTAAATATACACTTTAATCAGCACAATATTAATTTAATTCATAACAGTTTTTTTATTACTGTAAACAAAGTTAGTGTTTATTTACTTACTTATTTCATTAAGTATTTATTTGGACTGAATTGGTTCAGGTTTTAGTCTATTTAAATATCTTTTTCGGTTTTTTTTTCATTTATAATTTAAAGAAAACAGTTTAGTGCTTTAGTAGATTTTTTTTATTTTTAAATGAGTTAGCTGCCATCTTACAGAGCAGACATTTTTTTTATTTAATTTAAATTGAATCAATTTATTCTTTATTCCAGCACAATACTTATTGATTTATTTAATAACACATATTTTAACCAGAAATTATTTCTTAATAATTCAGTCACTCATTTATTTATTCATTAAGACCAAGTCAGCTGAGGCTACAGACATTTTTTAATTAATTTATTTAAACTATGTCATTTGATGCTTTAGTCAAACATTAATTCAATTTAATTTGAATATTTTTTAAAATAATTTTTTAATACAGAGAACAGAGTCAAATGAGTTAATAGTCTTAATTTATTTATTTGGACCATATGAGCTCAAGCTTAAGTCAATTCCGTCTATTAATTTTTTTAATTATTATTATTTGTGTCTTAAAAGGAAATAGTTGATGTTTTAATTGACATAATTAATTAAATAATTAAAGACTGAATATTTGTTAATTAATATTTGTTTATATTTATTTACTTATTTAATATCAGTGTTAGTTGACATTTTAGTGAAGCACAAGATTTGCCTGCTCTACTTTGTTTATTAACAAGCACAATATTTATTAATATATTTAAATGAACATAAATTAGTCTTTTATAGGATTATAATGGAACCATAATGAGATCCTCCTGTTTGTGTGTGTGTGTGTGTGTGTATGGCCACACCCCTTTGTTTTTGAGTAAAAGGTACTTTGTGTAAATTAGCAGTGCAGCGTTTGTGCTAAACGGCATGTCTGTACAGGTCTAACACCGGCCCGGACTCGCCTCCGTCAGCACCACACAGACCCCACAGCTGCTCCTCACACGAGATTCAACAACTCTCATTCACGTAGCAGAGAGAGAGATAGGGGGAGAGTGAAAAAGGGGAGAGAGAGAGAGAGAGAATGAGAGAAGGAGATTGAAAAAGAGGGGGAGAGAGAGAGAGAGAGAGAGAGAGAGAATGAGAGAGGGAGAGTGAAAAAGAGGGAGAGAGAGAGAGAGAGAATGAGAGAAGGAGATTGAAAAAGAGGGGGAGAGAGAGAGAGAGAGGGAGAGTGAAAAAGAGGGAGAGAGAGAGAGAGAGAGAGAGACAGAGACAGAGAGAGGAGAGTCAGTGAGGAGTTCTCCCAGAGGGAAGAGGGAGGAACCTTCCTTCAGATCAAAGCAGATGTGGAGTGGAACAGACAGATACAGCTGGTTGTTGAAATTATTTAAGAGTAGATCTGAGAGGTTCAGATTGGATTTCACACTCCACTCCACAGCAGCTGTCTGAAATCACAACATCTCATCAGACAGGAGCATCAGCATGGCCTGGAGATGTTGTCAGGTCTAGCCTCACTCCTCCACACTGGTCCATCCTCACACCACTGTGCTGTAACTCACCCTGAGATGATGAAAACGTCTCTCTCTCATGCTAATGACCGGCTCTACAGGACGATCCCTGGAACTCTGCCTTCATCCCAACCTGAGGGAGAACACCAGACAGAAAGCACAGGATGTTCTTTACAGGAAATAAACATAACAGACATCAACAGGGAAAAGGTCAAAATTAGTTACTTTGTCCCCCAAAAAAATTACATTTGTTATATATATATATATATATATGACATCTTCGTGACATTTTTTCCAGAATGTTCCCCTCATTGAGCTTCCTGATAATCCACTAACTAGTCCAAACATGTCCTCATTGATCAACTACATGTGAATAAAAAACAAAACAACAGTGCAAATCTCCATCTGAGAGAGAGAGAGAGAGAGAGAGAGAGAGAGAGAGGGGGGAAATCTTCATCTGAAATATTTTACAGTATAAACAAAGGCTGGAAGATATTTATTTAAATAATTTATTTAATAAATTATTTTAATTTAATATAATAAAAATCCCAAACACTGAGTGTTTACCATAATCGAGCTAATAATGGAATAAAAGAAATATCATTAAATTTAAATAAATTCCACAATAAAAACTAGTAAATATCTGCATGGAAGTAATATATAAAATAATAAAAAATGATGTAGTTATTTAATTCATTTTGATTTATAGCCTAGAACTATCTATCTATCTATCTATCTATCTATCTATCTATATATATATATATATATATATATATATATATATAATTAAATATGATATAATTAAATATGGATTTTAAGAGTAATAAAAAACCTTAATTATTATACGTAATCTATATAAGAGTAAAAAAGCAGGATATTAATTTAAAAATATTGAGTTTATATTAACATAAATTCACTCATCAAGCAAAAATCACCAAACTGAGCTAAGAAGCAACCAAAACAAGCTAAGTGCTAGCCAAGCTAAGCTAAGCTAAGCTAAGCTAACACCATATCCTTAAACTAATAACACGTAAGAAAAAGTGCTCGGACACAGTAACAAACCTTTCTCCACCTTGCCCTTCATTTCAGCGCAGATTATTTCAAAAAATCATCGAGTTGTCAAAACTTTTAGTGGGCGAAATTCCCGTCTTTAATCCGTTAATCGGTCAGTTAGCATGTTAGCTGGTTTCATCCCAAACAGACTGAGGTTTGAAGCGGAGCAGTTCGGAGCATGCGCGCTGAGGAGCTAAACCGCGCATGCGTATTAAAAGGACCCCTTTCAAACAATTCTACAAGTTTATTTTTATTATTATTATTATTATTATTATTATTATTATTATTATTATTATTATACAAAATATTTTTCACCTTGTCTTTTAGATATAGAATATTTTTAATGTAACTATTTTATGCTTAAATAATACATTATTATTATTATTATTATTATTATTATTATTACTTAAGTATTATTAGTAGTAACAGTATAAGTAGCTTTAGGTTCCAGTTTTAAATAGAAATACTTGATTTCTAGCAGATGTTTTGGATTCAGAGTCAGCAACATCACATCAGTTATATACACTGATCAGATATAACACTCTGAGCAGTGACTGGTGAAGTGAATAAGACTGAGTATCTCCTCATCATGGCACCTGTTAGTGGGTGGGATATATTAGGCAGCAAGTCAACATTTTGTCCTCAAAGTTGATGTTAGAAGCAGGAAAAATGGACAAGAGTAAGGATTTGATCAAATTTGACCAAAAGGGCCAAATTGTGATGGCTAGACCACTGGATCAGAGCATCTCCAAAACTGCAGCTCTTGTGGGGTGTTCCCGGTCTGCAGTGGTCAGTATCTATCAGAAGTGGTCCAAGGAAGGAACAGTGGTGAACCAGAGACAGGGTCATGGATGGTAAAGGCTCACTGATGCACGTGTGGAGAGTAGGCTGGACCGTGTGATCCGATCCAACAGACGAACTACTGTTGTTCAAATCACTGAAGAAGTTAATGCTGGTTCTGATAGAAAGGGGTCAGAATACACAGTGCAGGACAGTTTGTTGTGTATGGGGCCACATAGATGCAGACCGGTCAGTGTGCCCATGCTGACCCCTGTACAATGGTCACATGAGCATCAGAACTGGACCACAGAGCAATGGAAGAAAGTGAAAGAAGGTGGCCTGGTCTGATGAATCATGTTTTCTTTTACATCACGTGGATGGCCAGGTTCGTGCGTGTCTCTTACCTGGGGAACGCAGGGCACCAGGATGCACCATGGGAAGAAGTCGAGCCGGCGAAGGCAGTGTCCTGCTTTGGTCAATGTTCTGCTAGGAAACCTTGGGTCCTGCCATCCATGTGGATGTTACTTTGACATGTACCACCTACCTAAGCACTGTTGCAGACCGTGTACACCCTTACATGGAAACAGTATTCCATCCGTCCATGGAGGCCCCACCTTGCAACTTACAGGACTTAAAGGATCTGCTGCTAACATCTTAGTGATCCAGATACAACAGCACACCTTCAGGGATGTAGTGGAGTCCATGCTTCAACGGGTCAGGGCTTGTTTTGGCAGCAAAAAGGGGGACCAACACAATATTAGGCAGGTGGTCATAATGCTATGGCTGGTCAGTGTAACTTCTCCGTGGAGAGAAAAGGTGTATATTGTAGCCCTGGATATCAAAGGAGGTTTTGATAAAGTGTGACATCATGGACTTTGTTCCAAACTTTACTTCAAAGCGGTCATCAGGACGCTCGCGCACCTCTCGAGCAGATCAATCAGCACAGAGCTCAGAGTCTTATTTCACCTCCTCAGAGCCTGGAGGTTCAGATCTCGGCCAGTTTCAGTTTCATCTACAACCTGGCTCATGATTGTGAAAACAAGCTGCACCACTACACTGACAAGTTAAAACCTTGTTGGTGTCTATAAAAATCACCTTCAGATGGTTTACATGGTCAGGTGGATCAATAGAGATACAGTGGTTTGTATAATTCTTCACTCTAAACTTTTCCCTGGTTCTGCCTGATCACCTTCAACAAGTGCCACTATAAGACACATGCACTTTGACATCACTGACATCATAACAACTGCTTATTATCTTGTGAACATCATCCACATGCTGAAGCACGGTGGTGGTAGCATCACGTTAACGTCGATATAGTTTGCAAATAAACTGTGTGTAATTAAAGTGTCACCTGAAACAGCGACTTGAAGAGAAGGAGCGATTAAAGTACAAAAAAAAGTCTTGGAAATGTTTCTAGGAATGGTGTTATTTTATAGAGGATAGGTTATAGAAAAAAAAATATTATATATATTATATATATTATTATATATTATATTATATATATAATATTTTTTTTCTATAACCTATCCTCTATAAATATATAATATATAGTAATATATATAAAAACTATATAATATATAGTTTTTCTATAACCTATTCTCTATATATATATATATATATATATATATAATTTTTAGTATATATTCTAGCCAATCCCAGGAACTGTATTGGATTTGGTGAAATTTGATGGAAGTGTAGTGAAGGTTTATTGTTGCAAAGTAAGAAAAAATAAATTCAAACCATGAGACAAAATAAAACCAACAGAGAGGGGGGGAGGGAGAGGGAGAGACAGGGAGAGGGAGATAGATAGATAGATAGATAGATAGATAGATAGATAGATAGATAGATAGATAGATAGATAGTGTGACATAGAGGGAGAGAGAAAGAAAGACAAAGAGCAGAGAGACATGATATTAAAGACATGGTAAGAATGTACTGAAGTCTGAGTGTGTGAATGTGAATGTGTGTGTCTGTGTGTGTGTGTCTGTGTGTGTGTGTGTGTGTGTGTGTGATTGTGCTAGCGAAGTGTAGACCAGGACAGGTTTGTTGGCTGTGGATGCTGGAGTTCATCCTTCATCCTTCAGAGTGACATAAAAAGTGCAGCATGTTAATAATAAAGAAAGATCGGCTTCAGTGTTAAAGGAATAAACCACTTCAGGATGTTTCTTATAGGAAAACAATCATCTCTGTGGTGGTGATGGTAAGTGTTTAATCCTTATAGTGATGCTAGCAACAGTATTTAGCCATACAAGCATGGAGTAATGCTTCTTGCTAGTTATCTATAAGATGAGACTGTACACACACTGTGTTTATATTCCACACCAGGCCTCCTGCAGCTTTCTCACTGTCTTGTGTCTTGTTCTGATGTGAAACATAAAGAAGCTCTGGCTAAGCTAGGCTGAAACAAAGCTGCGCTATCGCACCCTGTGGGCTTGTGATAACCGATTCCCATTCACTCCAGCATGAAAGTGCACACACAGCTAAGATTGGAGATCTCCTCTGTGTTCACACACAGCCTTTTCACAGCCATAAAAACAGTTTGGCTGGGATGTTTAAGAACAGTTTTCACTGCGAGAAGCGGTCATGGGCCACCGAGAGCGGTGAAATAATTCCTGGATGCCAAAAGCGTTAAACAAGCGATCCTTTTAATGCCAATTTGCAACAGAATCACACTGGAGCTAGAGACGTTACAGCAATGATGGAAGACATCGTTTTGTTAAATACACTGGAACCTCGGCGTACAAATTGAATTGGTTCTGGAGGCGAGTTCTTGAGGTTAAATTTCTTGAGGTGAATTTTTCCATCAGAAATAATGTAAATGCAGATAATCCGTTCCAGCCGCCCAAAAATACAAAGCGTATGGAAACTGTATGGCTGCTGACAAAGAACTGACCCAAGCCAAGCATTCCATGTCAAGGGTCCTCAGAGGTAGTCGTGCCACCAAGCTTGGGCTAAAAATAGAACAGACCACCCACGCCCCCAATTTGTCAACACAAACACCCCAAAAATCACCTAGCTTTTGAACGCATGCCGAAGGTAACGATGGTATCATGGGTCGACTCTTTCAAACTCGCTTCAGTTGACTTCACTTGGCTTTCCACTGACACTAACTAGTTTGGAACAGCTCTTGGACGTATGCGCGACTTAGCCGACGTTCAGTTCGTTTGTACATTGAAAATACTTCGTACAACGATGACAATTTCTTGCAAAATTTCAAACCTTAAAGGAGAAGTTCACTTCCGGAACAAAAATCCACAAATAATTTCCTCACCCCCTCGTCATCCAAGATGTTCATGTCTTTCTTTCTTCAGTCGTAAAGAAATGATGTCTTTTGAGGAAAACATTTCAGGATTTTTTCTCCATATAATGGACTTCAATGGTGCCCCAGAGTTTGAACTTCCAGAATGCAGTTTAAATGCAGCTTCAGAGAGTTCTCAGTGATCCCAGCCCAGGAAGAAGGCTCTTATAGATAGATACAACTTTATTGTCATTGTCAAAAGCTCGTCTAGTGCTAGCTCTAGATGCACGTCCGCTATGCTACGTCACGTCGAAAGGTCACGCATGACCTGCATGACAAAGGGTGAGAAAATAATTTGTAAATTTTTGTTCTGGAAGTGAACTTTTCTTTTAAGGTGAAAATTCGTAAAGGAGGGTATTCATATGCCAAGGTCCCACTGTATGATGTAAGTTCATCAAACTGAAATTATGTACATCGGTACTCATATTCCAGGAATGTGTGACATCAGACAAATAAACAGCAAAAAACTGTACAAGTGCCAAACACACTGATCCTGTGAACATCACTCTTTGAAGCATGGTGGTGGTGGTGGCATAATTAGCTGAACTGTATGAGGTTACAGTGTCATGTCATCTCAATACAAATATAAAATTAAAATTTGTTAGATGCTGTTTGTTCCGCATAGACGCAGACAGTGAAAATCTCAAAGACTGATTATTCTATTCTATTTTATTATATTTAAAAAAATTTTATTTAATTTTTTTAATTCATTCTCAAATAATATATTTTTATATTAAATAACGATCTTTTCCTGTTCTCCCTTTATTCTAAATAAATAAATAAAACATATACTAGTTCCAAACACAGCTCAATATCTTGTGAACACCAGCCACACAGTGAAACATGGTGGTGGTAGCATCATGCTGGACGATGTGCTGAAGAGAAAAAATAAAGTCACTGTTTAAATGTAGCTGTTTAATCTAAGGGTTTATCAGAT
Organism: Hemibagrus wyckioides; assembly: GCF_019097595.1. Classification (NCBI taxonomy): domain Eukaryota; kingdom Metazoa; phylum Chordata; class Actinopteri; order Siluriformes; family Bagridae; genus Hemibagrus; species Hemibagrus wyckioides. Next base: position 2,766,145 of record NC_080715.1, on the reverse strand, counting down.
AGCCAGTGCTGTGGAGTGTTTTGTAGTAAACACTTTCTATTGACATGCAGAAGGAAATCCAGATTCATTATTCAATTACAGGATTAAACACAGTCCAGTCATACACACATCAATCAATCAATCGAACAATCAATCAATCAAACAATAAATCAACCAACCAACCACTCACTCACTCACTCACTCACTCATCCAACCAACCACCCAACCAACCAATCAAGCAATCACTCACTCACTCACTCATCCAACCAACCAACCAACCAACCAACCAATCAAGCAATCACTCACTCACTCACTCACTCATCCAACCAACCAACCAACCAACCAATCAAGCAATCACTCACTCACTCACTCATCCAACCAACCAACCAACCAACCAACCAACCAATCAAGCAATCACTCACTCACTCACTCACTCATCCAACCAACCAACCAACCAACCAACCAATCAAGCAATCACTCATTCACTCACTCACTCACTCAACCAACCAATCAACCAACCAATCAAGCAATCACTCACTCACTCACTCACTCATCCAACCAACCAACCAACCAATCAAGCAATCACTCACTCACTCACTCACTCACTCATCCAACCAACCAACCAACCAACCAACCAATCAAGCAATCACTCACTCACTCACTCACTCACTCAACCAACCAACCAACCAATCAAGCAATCACTCACTCACTCACTCATCCAACCAACCAACCAACCAACCAACCAACCAACCAACCAATCAAGCAATCACTCACTCACTCACTCATCCAACCAACCAACCAACCAACCAACCAACCAACCAATCAAGCAATCACTCACTCACTCACTCACTCATCCAACCAACCAACCAACCAACCAACCAACCAACCAACCAATCAAGCAATCACTCATTCACTCACTCACTCACTCAACCAACCAATCAACCAACCAATCAAGCAATCACTCACTCACTCACTCACTCATCCAACCAACCAACCAACCAATCAAGCAATCACTCACTCACTCACTCACTCACTCATCCAACCAACCAACCAACCAACCAATCAAGCAATCACTCACTCACTCACTCATCCAACCAACCAATCAACCAACCAACCAATCAAGCAATCACTCACTCACTCACTCACTCATCCAACCAACCAACCAACCAACCAATCAAGCAATCACTCACTCACTCACTCAACCAACCAATCAACAAACCAATCAATCAATCAACCTATCACTCACTCACTCACTCACTCACACAATCAATCAATCAATCAATCAATCAATCAATCAATCAACCTATCACTCACTCAATCAATCAATCAATCAATCAAAGACGCTGATAACAAAATCTTGCAGCAAATATTCCTGTAAAGCTGCTTTGGTACTGATAAAAATGCTGTATTAATAAAAACATTTTTGTATTGAATTAAATAGAAATAATCACACACCAAAAAACAGAAAATTTTGTTATCAGGACCCGAGTCATAAAGCCATCTCTTTAATCATTATCTCTGTAATGCTTTTCCCAGCTGAATGTTTTCCTTGTGTTTATTTAAATGTAGACGTAATACTTTAATGCTTTTCTTCATGGCGTCCTTCAAAATCTCTGCGTTCTCTCACAGCCCTGCTCATTAACACAGACTCGTTTATCGTTCCTAGACAGCAGCAGCGATGTTTCAGAATTTCTTTATTCCTGGAAATATCGTGTATGAAAACCTTCAGGATTGATCAAAGTGTGAAATTTTGTTCAAGACACAGTGCTAGTTTTTATAAAAACCTCAGAGTTGGTGTTGTAATGTAACCACAAATCAAACATCAGTCCCTTAATTCCACTGCTTGACAGCTCCTGTTTGTGCGTTTGACATTTTCTGGGCTTTATTCATACTCCTCCGAGACGAGGCGGTACCAATAATATGTCTGATATTACCTCCACCACGAGGCTCCTCATATTCCAGAGAAATATTTTCAGCATCAGTTTTTGACAGCGAAGTCGCCCAAATAGGAGGAACGACTAAAAATCCCTGACAGCCGTGGCAGCGCGAGGGTTATCACCAAGCCGAAGATATTAGTTCTGACATCCAGTGAACGGCCCGAGGAGAGAAGGTAAAGAAACACCTGATGACAGTGGGGGAATAAGACCGGCGTGACCAGCTGACCCTGGAGTGACCCTATCAGAGTGCTGAGGGACTGCAGCTGATGAAAAAGAGACTCAGAGACAGATGTTTCATCAGCGTGAGCTCGACACTGAGCATGATCTAAACTCACTTTAATACATGATGTCAGAGCTGCAAGTCTTTCTCTGTCCTATAGGCAGAACGAGCATGATCTCACACACACACACACTCAAACACACACACACTCAAACACACACACACACACACACACACACACTCAAACACACACACACAGACACACACAGACACTCGATAACGACTCACAGTGTCTAAATATACACCAAGGTGTTCTCTATACGTAGCGCAGGTTTATATTAATGCTCAGTGTAGTAATGGAAATGTTTCCATAGCAACCGCTCATTCATAAACTGAGCCTGTTTTAAAATATTTGTTCTTTTTTTATTTTACACATTTCTGTCATTCTGTCATTTCTGACATTAAAGGCATGCTATTGTGATATTTTTAATATTTATTAAAGTTATTTATATTTATCACACTGTAGTTTATTTTCATTAGGAGTTAAAGGTTTGAAATTCTGACGCTGAGAGTCATTTAGAATTCCAATTTTTCAAAGGTTCGATGGAATTGTGTCCTTCTAAGCTACTAATGAATTAATTCGCAATTATGACTTTGTAAGTTTATCAAAATTTCAACTTTGAACATTAAGAATTTTATTATTTATTAATTTCAGTCACAAAGTTTCATTGGCAAAGTAGTTAAACTCAAGTCTAATTACTGCACAGTTAAGCCAAGCTCCTCCCCTTTGAATGACCCCTCCCCCTTTAATGACTCAGAAACACCAAGGATGGAGTTCCAATATTCTCTCTCTCTCTCTCTCTCTCTCTCTCTCACACACACAAACACTCGTGTGTGAGGAGTTGCATATATAATGAGCTTGAATTGGCTAAGTTCGTCACTGCATCACTCTCTCTCTCTCTCTCTCTCTCTCTCTCTCACACACACACACACACACACATACACACGTCTAATCGCTTTAAATGCTATGTCGAGTGTGTGTCCTCGCCTAATCCACTGCATGAGGATCAGAAGCTGAAATGCAGGATCACCACACACACACACTCACACACACACACACACTCACACACACACACATATCAGGCGTACAGTATGTTTTGACTCTCCAGCTGTTTACCCACAATGATGCCCTGTAATGCTCTCGGGTTCGAGTCGATGCTTGTGTGTGTGTGTGAGTGTGTGTGTGTATGTGTGTGTGTGTGTGTATGTGTGCTTGTGTGTGTGTGTGTGTGTGATGAAGCTCGCCCTGACGTTCTCTGTTATGTGATTATATGCTTCTGTGTGAATCCTCAGGGTTTGGCTTTGATTTAATTCTGAAAGTTTTTAGTGTAAACATGGAGATAAAATACACCGAGCTTCTTCTCAACTTTAAAGTGTTTCAATCCACCCGCTACAACCCACTGGCTAACGCTAGCTGCTCTCGCTAGCCCGCTGGTTACCTCACTAACACACTGGTATTCTGCAGAGATAGAGGTATATGTTTACATGCCAGGTGAAAATTCTTCAATCAACACAGGATTTCTTCTGGTTTTCTTCTTTCAGGTGTTTAGTAACTCCTCCCATTCTTCAGGTATTTAGTAACTCCTCCCATTCTTCAGGTGTTTAGTAACTCCTCCCATTCTTCAGGTGTTTAGTAACTCCTCCAATTCTTCATCAGTCAGGTGTTTAGTAACTCCTCCCATTTTCAGGCATTTAGTAACTCCTTCCATTCTTCATTATTTAGGTGATAAGTAACTCCTCCCACTTCCAGGTATTTAGTGACTCCTCCCATTTTCAGGCATTTTGTAACTCCTCCCATTCTTCATCATTCAGGTGTTTAGTAACTCCTTCAATTTTCAGGCGTTTAGTAACACCTCCCATTTTTCATTATTTAGGTGATAAGTAACTCCTCCCACTTTCAGGTGTTTAGTAACTCCTCCTATTTTCAGGTGTTTAGTAACTCCTCCCTTTTTCAGGTGTTTTGTAACTCCTCCCATTTTTAGGTGTTTAGTAAATCCTCACATTCTTTATTATTCAGTTGTTTAGTAACTCCTCCCTTCCTTCAGGTTCATCCTTCAGGACTCCGCCCTTTTTTTAAGTGTTTAGTAACTCCTCCTTTTTTTCAGTTGTTTATTAACACCTCCCATTCCTTGTCCTTCAGGAGTTTAGAAATTCCTCCCATTTTCTGTTGTTTAGTAACTCCTCCCTTCTTTCAAGTAGTTAGTAACTCCTCCCTTTTTTCAGGTGTTTACTAACACCTCCCATTCTTCATCCTTCAGGAGTTTGGTAACTCCTCCCATTTTCAAGTGTGTAGCAACTCCTCCCATTTTCAGGTGTTTAGTAACTCATCCCTTCCTTCAGGTGTTTAGTATCTCCACCCATCCTTCATCGTCCAGGTGTTTAACTCCTCCCATTCTTCATCCTTTAGTTGTTTAGTAACTCCTCCCATTTTATAGGTATTTAGTAACTCCTCCCATTCTTCAGGTGGTTAATAACTCCACACATTCTTTCAAGTGGTTAGTAACTCCTCCATTCCTGTAGCTGTTTAGTAACTCTTCCCATTCTTCATCATTTAGGTGGTTAGTAACTCCTCCTTTTTCCATTCTTCAGGTGATTTATGAACTCCTCCCACCTTGTTCTTTTCCTTTGTGAGCTGACATGGAGATCAGCATTAGGGCTAAATTTAGCCTGTAGATTGAAGTCTAAGTCATGGGTGAAGTTGAATTAGACTTGTCTAATTGAATTGTTTTCAAATCCAATTTTAAGTCCCAGCTGTTCGAAGTTTTTCAGTTTCGAGTCTGTCCTGTTTATCTGCGGCTTCGTCTTAACGCTTTTACTGTTTACTTCTTTTACTGATTTATGTATTTTGATATTCACTGCTGTTTGAAACGACTTGATGTAATTATAACGATAAGATGTTTATCACATTGTGTTCAAATTAGACTGAAGATTCTTTTGCTATTTTTCCTTGCTCCTTTGGATTTGTTTAATCCTTCTTTCCTACTCTCCTGTATCTGGTTCAGTTACTCGGCACTATTCAGATTTGCTGTGTCATTTGTAGGGCAAAATAAAGTTTTAAAAATAAAATTTTAATAAGGATTAAATTGTAATGACTTCCTCAGTCCTCTGTGGGGCAGTATTTATAATAAAGTGTAGGGAGAAATGCAAGACAGATTTAAACTGGTTAACTGAAAATCTGCATTTTTTACCAGAAAAATGAAAAGTTAGTAGTCACATGAACAACATCTGTCACCTCTCCCTCTCTCTTTCTCTCTCTCTCTCTCTCTCTCTCTCTTGCTCTCTCTCAGAGTTGAGTGCCCTTGTTTTGGATTACGACAGGGCCGGTTATGTACCCTAAGGAGCATGAACAGATGCTTTACTGCCGAGATGTCCGTCGACAATTACGCTCATTCTTCATCGCTCATTTCACACAGAGCGAAATGGCGCCGTTATTAATCGAGCCACTTCATATGGAAATGAGAGACTAATTTTACCAGCATGGGCTGTTTCTGAGTCTGGCTGATTTTAACACCCACACACACACACACTGTCTCATTCTAACTTCATAAAGATTAAATAGGGAATCCGGTGTTATTCATTAAGGTGTATTAGCTGAGCATTAAGGGGTAGTAAGTTTACAGGTGTTCACTTACACAGATTTATTACAGTGAGGCTGATTAATCACTGCTCTGGGAATTTGATCTGCTCAAAGCATTTTAATAAAACACGTGTATCTGCTGTGGCCATGTGCTTATCACTGGTTATACAACATTCAATATTATACAACATGCACGATGGATGAGACAGAATTGGGAATACAGCACCTCAGGAACCTGGAGAGCTAAAAATAAAAGGTATTGGTTGAGAATTACTGACCCATGGAAATGTCCGCATTGAAACAGCTATCTATTAACTGAATCTGTTAGCTCCTGGGAACATAAGGTACGAGGAACAAAGTATCTGGGACTATAGGAGCCTGAAAAGAAAGCACTTGAAATATAGCCACTGGTAGAATAAAGCCTTATAGCATAGTTCCTTGGAAACATAAGGCATATGGGATGTATGTGTCTTGTAAATATATAGAGCCATAAAACCCTGGTACAGGTCCTGAGTAGGTAAGGCTCTGGGTATATGGGTATATAGGCAGTGATGGCCCAATGGTTAGGGCTCTGGGTAACTGATCAAAAGCCTTTGACCCTCTCTGCTCCAGGGGCTCTGTATCCTGTCTCACCCCAACTTCAAGTCACTGACACAGTGCATAGAGGAATGATCTTGGGGGCAGGGGGCTACCGCTCAAGAGGTTAAGGCTAAGAGGGCTAAGAGGTTAACCAGAAGATCAGGGTTCAATCCCCAGCACCGCCAAGCTCTCACTGTTAGGTTCTTGAGCAAGGTGTGCATGTGTCAGAGCCATGTATCTAACCAAACTGTCAGAAACAGACACCATAAGGGTGGCATGGGGAACACTACAATCAGAAGGTCTACCATTGTCTTCCCATTCTCTTCACAGAGGATGCACAGAACTCCATATACTAGCCAACGGTACCCTTACTGCTGTTAGGCTGAAAACTTCAAAGTCATTGTCAGACCTTATGACCATGCAGTTTATCCTGGGTTCAACCTGGTGCATGGCAATAGGCAGTTTCTGGATGATTGGCCTTCACATTTCCCAGAATTTAATCCAACTGAGAATGTGCAGTTGAGGACATTAAGTATTGAAGCATCCAAAGCCAGCAAGTAGCACCACAGACTCTCTTTTAGCTCACTAATGCCCTGATCCAGGTCTGAGAGGAGCACACATATGTTCTTTGGAGCACAGGACTCTGAGAACATTGTTGGGTAAACAGGGTCCTTTTTAATATAGGGCACTTAAACTACAGGGGCGGTAGTGGATCAAGTGGTTGGGGCTCTGGATCGTTGACCGGAGGATCAGTGTTCGAGCCCCAGCACAGCCAAGTTGACACCATTAGGCCTGGAGATCATGGCTGACCCTACACTCTGACCCCAACCCCCAATGATGAGATATTTCACTGCGGAGTAATGTATATGTGACACATAAAGACAACTCAAAAAATACAGGTCCTGAAACTACAAGGTTTTTATAATAGAGTTACTTGGCAACATATGGGTCTATAAATATAGGACCCAAGGAACATAAGGCTATAAGGTCTTGGCAATATAGCCCCCAAGAAATATAAGTCCTGGGGCATGTCCTGAAAATATGAGGCCCTCAGTATAGAGGTCTCTCCAACGCTGAAGTTTATATACCAAGAGACCAAAAGGAGCCCTGCGAATATACATCAGTCAGCCATAGCATTAAAACCACCTGCCTAATATTGTGTAGATACTTCTTGTGCCACCAGAACAGCTCTGACACATTGAGGCATGGACTCCACAAGACTTTTAAAGGTGTGCTGTGGTAGCTTTGTGGGATGTTGTAGCTTAGTGGTTAAGTTGCTGGATTATTGAGTGGAAGGTTGTGAGTTCAAACCCCAGTTCAATTAAGCTGTCACTGCTGGACCCCTGAGCAAGGCTCTTAACTCTCAATTGCTCAGTTGTATAAAATAAGATAAAAATGAAAAATAAAAGTTGTTCTGGATAAGGGTGTCTGCCAAATGCCAGAAATGTTATGTATCTGGCAGATCCCTTAAGTCCTGTAAGTTGGGAGGCGGATCCTCTGTGGATCAGACTTGCTTGTCCAGTCCACAGATACATGGTTAGATTGAAATCTGGGGAAATTAGAGTCAACACCTTAAACTCCCCACAGGACCTGATGTTTTGTAGATGAACTGACCCAGTCGTCTAGACATTACAATGCAGCTCTGGTCAAAGTCACTCAGAATTTTACACTCGCCCATTTTTCCTGCTTCCAACACGCCAACTTCCAGAACTGACCATTCACTCACTGTCTAATAATTACACATCCTGTCAGGTGACACTATCACTATAGGCTGATTGGTGTAGAGCTAACGAGATCTTGGAATATAAAAATGGGAAAAATATTAACCTTGTAACCTTAGATATATTTCTTAAAAGCAGATTTAATAAAGACTGAGTGCTTGACAAGGTACATTTTTGTTGTTATGATGGTTTAGCATGTTTAGTTGCTAATCTCGTGTTCAGGTTGGATTGGAAGGTGGCACTTCTCGAACAGCAGCAGTTGATCATTCAGAACCATGTAATGAAGGAATGTACTTCCTTCATTCCTTACATTCCTTAAGCTCTGAGCGACAGGTAGAACCTTTTTCTTCCAGTCTGCTGATCGCTGAGCTCTGACACGCTCCTGTCTACTGGTTTCTCTCTAATCTCGAGCTTTGACAGTGTTGCGTTGAGACCTTTTTTTTTTTTTTTACAAGTGTCTAAATCCGCAGTTTCACCCAGAGGGAGAGCTCCAGAAGAAGCTTAAAGCATGCTGTAATCCACCATGCGGTTAATCACTGGATGCTAATGGGAGATTAGCGGTGTTAGCATCTTAGACAGGGTGCAATATGAAAACATCTTCCTCTGTGAATTTTTTTTCCTGTTGTACTTCTTCGGATTACACCTTCGGCCTGGCATGTGCTAGAATTACGTTTTCAGATCAAGCTAATTCAACATTTTTAATCATGTTCTCGTTCTCTATGCTAATATCATAATACAAAAGAATTCAACCAGCAAACATAAGTCATCCTCACAGTTTATGAAACTAGCATATGCAGCTAGTTCACTTGAGTTAGTGAGCTAGCTACTTGAGTTTAGCAGCAAAAATCTAAACAGATTTTAAAAATCTACACATTAATTCTAGTGCTTTAAATGATCTAACTAAGACAGAATCAGTGTGGAGCTAGCATATACAGCTAGTAATGCTGCTTAGCTAGTTATCTTTGTTAGTGAAGTGAACAGTAGTGTCTTTTCAAGCTGTTAGAGGTAGTAATCACTGACAGAGAAGTTTCCTGTAACTGCTGGAAACTGATACACGGTTCATATATTTTAGCTAATAATCGCTGGATTTTAGTCTTCGTGTCTTCACAGAATAAGAGATGAGTGAAGCGAGGATCTGTGTTGGAGTGTATTGGATTTTCTCTCCTCGTCCACCGTGTCGTTACTGTGAGAGAGAGATTACTGATGGAGGAGATAAAGAGGGGGAGAGTGAGAAAGTGGGAGGAAGGGGGGGGGGTGAAAGAGAGAAAGAGAAAGAGGGGGATAGATAGAGAGAGAGAGACTGGGGGAGAGGGGGAGAGAGAAAGAGAGAGAGACAGAGAGACTGGGGGAGTGGGGTGAGAGAAAGAGAGAGAGACAGAGAGACTGGGGGAGTGGGGTGAGAGAAAGAGAGAGAGAGAGAGAGAGAGAGAGACTGTGGAGGGGGGATAGACAAAGAGACAGAGAGACAGAGAGAGAGAGAGAAAGAGAAAGAGAGTGAGAGTCGAGTGTGAAACAGTTCGTCTCTGTCAGGTTGTCAGTCTCAGTGTGTTCAGTGTACAGTGATGAGGTTGGTGACGAGCTACTGTTGCTCAAACTGCTGAAGAAGTTAATGCTGGTTCTGATAGAAAGGGGTCAGAATACACAGTGCAGGTCAGTGTGTTGTATATGGGACTGCATAGCCGCAGACCAGTCAATGTGCCCATGCTGACCCCCGTGTACTGCAGAAAGCACCAACAATGGGCACATGAGCATCAGAACTGGACCACAGAGCAATAGAAGAAAGTGGCCTGGTCTGATGAATCACGTTTTCTTTTACATCACGTGGATGGCCGGGTGTGTGTGTGTCTCTAACCTGGGGAACACATGGCACCAGGATGCACTATGGGAAGAAGGCGAGTCGGCGGAGGCAGTGTCCTGCTTTGGTCAGTGTTCTGCCGGGAAACCTCGGGTTGCAGACTTTCTGGTTTATTTAATTACAAATATCCGATCCTCAGTCACGTTTTATCCGATCACGTGCGTTTATGGAAGTTCATCACATTGGAAAAGAGAAAGAGAAGAGTTTTTACAGACGATCGTGGATGTTTTGGTCCAATTAACATAGCGCTAATCTGTGACGACTGAAAGCGGTGTTTAAAGACGACAGTGTGAAGTGTGTGTTTCTTCTCTGATTTAGAGTCAAAACAGGATTTTTTTTGTAACTGAATACTTACAAATTACGCCATGATGTCTCTGGACTCCGAGAGTGTAAGGGTGCGAGAGTCATTTCATTGCAATAAATTATAGAAATAAATAAATAAATAAATGTCAGAATGAGCGTGTGTGTCGTCTCAGTGACCCGAACACACACACGCCCTTCTCCGGGTTTTACAGGCAGGTGCGCCTCTGCCCGATGCAAATTAAAACGCGAGCTAATTTCATTTTGATTAATGCAGATGCCGTCCTTTTGGCCCGTGTTTGCTACCTGGAGCCTATTTAGCGTAAATTAGCGAGGCCATTTGGAGCTCTTTCTCGCCTCATGTGTCGACTGGGGCCTGGAAACGAGCCGCACTCACTAAAGCCTTTAATTGCCTTCTGTGCAAACATTCCTTCTGCACTTTATCAAGCACCCGAGATCCTGGACGTTCTGGCGGTGTGTGTGTGTGTGTGTGAGAGAGAGAGACAGAGTCTAGCAGCAAGAGAGGAAGATGAATCAGAATCTGACTGTTGTTGATGAATCAACAAATCTCTCTAATAATCTCCCGCTTTCTTCCTTTTTAGCCTCACAACGTGTAATAACACATGAATAAGCCTTTAATAACAGATCCACAGCATTATGAGTAACAGCTTCAGATTCTTCGAACTCAGGATGATGGATTCATGGTCAGGATTCATGTGAGATGTTTTAAGTAACTTTTATCCTCTGTTTAATGATGTTTAAACATTCTCTCTCTCTTCAAGTTAATAAATAAACACCCTCTGACTTCAAGAAAACAAGAAAACCACGTCCACTGAATCGTGCTCACACGGACCGTCCACCATCCACGTCCCTCCCAGCGATCTGTTGCTATAGAAACGCTAATAACCTATCAGAACAAGCGCATTAGTATAAACCTCCACTCATGTCAGAGCTGCAGTTCAGGAGAATTAATCAACACCTTCATGACGAGCAGGTTTTCCACGCATCACCTTCAGCTTGTCTTCAGCTCTGGAGCTCTGGAGCTGCTGCCATCGTCCATTAGAAACGTCGCTTCTAATCTTTAGTGGCTTTCCCACACGCCGCTCACGTCCCATTACACTCGTTTTCTTCTGCATCCCTTCATCCGATAGACATCTCGACGGGGGACATGTGGACGAGGCGATAATTAAAGAGGTGGCATTTTACTCCCACTCTTTCTGTCTCTCTCTTACACACACACACACACACACACACAGTCTCTCTTTCTCAGAGATCTGAATCTGCAATTACCTTTCAGAAAATAGCGTTGTCAGGACAGGGCCAGCGTTAATAATGGCCTCCATCTCTCTGGCCTGCAATCGTTTCTACTGAAGCTGCACTTTGATTGTTTATTGGTTCAGCTCGGGTTATCAGCTCAACGCCGGAGCAGAGATGGGAGGAAAAAAACAGGAAAGAAGGGATGAGTGTGAGATGTATGGTTTGTTTCATGTTGGGTGTGATGCATGGTGTGATGCTCTGGTCAGGAGGAAAGGCTGTGATGCTAATGGGTGATGGAGAACAAAAAAAACTTTATTTTTTGCTCAGTTTTTAACAAAGACTGTCTTTCCTGGAGTGTGAAGGGATGGAAGGAAGGAAGGAAGGAAGGAAGGAAGGATGGAATGAAGGAATGAAGATAGAGAGAGAGAAGGAGAGAGAGAGGGTGAGAAAAAGAGAAAGAGAGAGAGGAGGTGAAGAGTGAGAGAGAGATAGAAGGAGAGAGGAGGTAAGAGAGAGAGAGAGAGAGAGAGATTGTGTAGTTATTTATCCTAATTGCATTTAGAAAATTTAAAACTGACATAAACCACATGGAGATTACTGACATACAGCCACCAATTAGTCTAATTAATCTACTTTCACATTTATAATACACACACACACACACACACACACACACACACACACACACAGGTTTGTGTTAAAGTGTAAACAGGGTTTGGTTTCTGATCTGTGGGTCTGTGAGAGGAAACGTATTTAAACAGGAATGTAATCAGACCCAGGAGGTTAAAGCTCAAATCCTCCATGAGATCTGATCCTGTGTGTGTGTGTGTGTGTGTGTGTGTGTGTGTGTGCGTGTGTAATATCTGACTGAACTACAGCAGAGTAAACTGAGGGTTGTGACTGAGAGGATCCTGGATCCAGAGAATGGAGGTGAAGGAATTTGGAAACTGGGAAAAAAGGAAGAATGAGGAAATGATGGCAGAATATTCATTTAAAAAGGAGACTCTTAAATTCTTATTATTTAGAATTTTTTATTATTACTGTATTTATATAATTTGATCATTTGTGTTACTCTGTGACACTGAACACATTTTATTATTTGCTTTTATTATTTTTATAACATTTATATATTAATTGTATTTATATAATTTATAGTTTTATATTATTATTATTATTATTATTATTATTATTATTATTATTTATTTAATGAATGAATGAATGAATTATTTATTTAATATTCACATTTAATTAGGGGGCCAAGCTCTATACTGATTATTATTATTGTTGTTGTTTTTTTTTAGTTTTTAAATTAATTTTATTAATATATTTTATTGATTTATTTATTTATTTATTTAATATTCACATTTGAAAAGGAGAGGGGGTAAAAACTTTTGAATTCATATTATTTAGAAGTGAAAACACAAAAACAAATCAAAAACACAAGGATGATTCAGACAAAGAGGAAAAGGTAGGTATAATTGAACAGAATTCTTCCCTCTGATTGGACGAGACATGGGTCACTCAGGATGTACAGGAAGTCCAGCAGTATCTGCAGCAGTAGAAAGTGGATTGGTGTGTGTATGAACACAGCTCTGCTCTTATAGCGCTCCTTACATCCTTTAATCTGGAACAGTTTGGTCTTCCGGAACATTCCTGGTGTGTTTTTAGAGATAAACTAATCTTTACTCCATGATACACTATCAGTATATCCAACATCACACTGACCATATGAACGTCCTTCACCACAGTAGAGCTGAATGAACTCCATTTTCTTATAAAGATAAATATATATGTTTGTTATTTTCTTTAGAAAATAAAAGATTTTAAGTTGCTCTATCAAAGAAAAAGTAAAGACAGAACTCCACACATGTACAAGAAATAAAGTTAAATACACCTTCCTGTAGATCCTGAGTGACAGATGTCTCGTCCAATCAGAGGGAAGAATTCCATTTGCAAAAACTATACCTACCTTTTCCGCTCTGTCTGATTCGTCCTTGTGTTTTTGGATTAGTTATTTTGTTTTGCAGATCTGCTGCATATACTGTACAGTAAAACATGTTACACTATATTGCCAAAAGTTCTGGGACACCTCTCCAGATCATTGAGTTCAGGTGTTGTTTTCAGGGGTTGGACTCCGCCCCTTAGTTCCAGTGAAAGGAACTCTAAATGCTTCAGCTTCATACCAAGACATTTTGGACAATTTCATGCTTTATGGGAACAGTTTGGGGATGACCCCTTCCTGTTCCAACATGACTGCACACCAGCAGAGTCCAGACCTCAACCCCATAGAACACCTTTGTGATGAATTAGAGTGGAGACTGTGAGCCAGACCTTCAACATCAGTGCCTGACCTCACAAATGCGCTTCTAGAGGAACGGTCAAAAATTCCCATAAACACACTCCTAAACCTTGTGGAAAACCTTCCCAGAAGAGTTGAAGCTGTTATAGCTGTAAGGGGCGGGACAACTCCATATTACATTCATGTGAATGTAAAGACAGATGTCCCAAAACTTTTGGCAATATAGAGTATGATGATATTTCCTACATCATTTTGTTGCATCACTTTCTTAGACATGGCTAGTGGATAAAACAAAACAACAAATGTTGCAGAAGCATTATTTTACATCCTTCATGTTTTATAAATTTATTGCATGTTTACATTCATGGCATTAACTCAAAGCGCATCAGCACTACTTCAGATGTCGCCATAGCAACAATTATATAATGCTATCCTGACTCGTGTGTTGGCTATATGCTACATGGGTTTTAATCATTTCTGACGTGCTCAAGGTTAAATTCTGTCCTAGAGACTGGAAGATGGAGTCCATGATGAAGAAGATTCCACGACAAAGAACAGATACGAAGATAAAAGAAGAAGAATAAAACCCCCGACAAGCTTGAGCAGAACAAACAGATCCGAGGAAGAAAGAGAATCTGACAAAGGTGCTGTGTGAAAGTGTGGAAGTTCTTTTCATCTGAACAGAGCTGTTTTTGCTGATGTGCGGTTTAATCGTGGACGCTAACATCTGCACCAGAACTCACCTTTACACTCATACAAAGTACTCGATTCTGATTGGCTGGGAGGAGTGCTCTTATCTTTTTTTATACTTCTGATGAAAAAAAACTTATTCAAACACGTAACCACGGCAACGAGCACAAATAACGCGTCACGCTCGGCCCTAGCACTTGGAGCGATCACTGTAATTACGCGGAGACGATTAAATTAGATGCTCAGTGAGGTTTGTAATTAAAAGTGACACAATTAACACCAGATGTTACCATAGCAACAATAACACAATGATAACGGTAGCCTTTTGACTTCTGTGGGGTTTTTTCTAGATCGGCAGATCTGACAGTACAGCAGGTTTATGTTAATTCATCCGCTCTTTCTATTACCTATATATCGTTTCTATAGCAACAGCTGGAGTTCACAGAGCAGTTCATGATTCTGCGTCATGGAAATCAGCAAATTAAAAATTTTCTGTAGGAGATTTTCTACAGATTTGGGTCAAGACGAGTCATGTGACGTCACATTCAGCCGAATTCCCGCTCTCACAGAGGGTCATTACATACTGTATGTGTCTCACTGGGAGGAGTTTTACCCTTTTTCCCAGTATGCTGGTGTTCCAGTCCACCAGTGGAACAGAAATGGTCTTATGAGACGTCTTCAATCAGTGTAAAGGATGGAATGATGTTCTGGTCAGTCGTGAGTCTGATATAAAACGAGTCTGTCGGCTTTCAGTGTGTTTTAGACGTGTGTCTTTCCCTCTGTTGGAGAACCTTACACAGAATTTGTGTCTGGTTGAAGATGAAATTTCAGCTGCTTTTTAGATGAACAAGCACTTGGAGCATCTCAGAGAACAGAAATGGGTTTGAGATCATTTACTTTGAAGATAGAAACCTAAAATAAAACCTGGAACTTTTCTTTAAATATATCACAACCAGCCAGTCTAGAGAAAAACAGAAATCCTTCTGAAACTCTGAAAAGTCCTGAGTTTCTACTTTCATGTGAGCTTCATATTAACCTCCACTGTGGAGTGGAACATGACAAAGACGCTCCATCATCTACATGGACACGACAAGAACAGGAAGGAAAGTGTTGAGTGCTGTGGTGTGAGAGGTGAAAGGTGTGCTGTAACAGGAAATGAATCAACAGTAACTCTGCTTTATAAAGGTTGTATTATGAATAAAAAAAAATCGATTTTGGTGTGTAAACACAAGCTCATTACGTTTACATTTCTACTGAATTCTATTTACTCCAGAACTTCACCATCTTTCCCCAGAGACTCCGTCGTTTCCTCTTCACGCTATTTGACTAAAGCTACTAAGATTAGCTTCAACAATTCTTCTGGGAATGTTGTCTTATAGTCATCCGTTCATCTGAGTTTTTATTTCTTACGTAATTTGTTGCAGCAATTAACACACACACACACACACACATGCCTGAGGAACTCTGTGCGTGTACAGTAAGCCGTGGGTCGATGAAGCGGTTAATTGTTTCCAGACGCTGGAGTGTGTTTTCTTCTGCGTATTTGAGTCGGTCGATGACAGAAACTCCGACGCGTTGTGTCGCGTTCGCTCGATGTAACGATTGTCCAGCAGAGCGAGTCTTTCACGCCACACTACATTCACCTAAATCTACACTTTAAACCTGTTCTCCGTTCAGATGCACGGCGGAGATTCACTTCAGAACGATTTGTTTACTCCTGCTCAAGAAGCTCCGCCTCCCAAAGCCCTGTTCACGCCCCACGACTGAGTGTTTTATTCCTCTTACACCACTTTACATTTTTGTTAAAGAAATGACACACATTTTGTTTCTGTTGATAATTACGCTTCATGTTGTGCGACCTCGTTCCTTCACCAGTCTCTCTTTATTCTCTCTGATGGAGTTACTGCACTGGAGACTCGAAATAAAACTATTACACATGCTTTTTTTTACTGCTTTTTACATCCCATTCTGCTTAAAATAACATTATACTTATATATTTTTACTAAAGATTGAGTGTTTTTCTGATTGTTGCAGCCAGAAACACTTGATTTTATATTAAATATATATTTTTTTTTAACCAAAATCTCTGCTGCAGTTTGTGGAGTTCTTTGTGCTTTGTGATTGTTTCTTTTTTTTCTATTGAATTCTTCATTCCATTTGTCCAGAAGATGTTGATTAATTACAAAAAACATGCTGTATTAACACGTCTGTTCCATCACATTGCAGTTTCTATGGTAATGGCTACAGTCATATGGTGGCATGCTGCATGAATGTGTGGTTTCTATGGTAATGGCTACAGTCGTATGGTAGCATGCTGCATGAACGTATGGAAATGTTGATATGGAGATTGATGGAAGGAAACTATAGAAAGAAAGAAGGACAATAGAAATTGATTGACCAATTAAACAACACATGACTTACTCAGAGGGTCAGGTTTCAAGTCTCAAACATTATTAATATCATAAACTTTCTCAGATGTTCTCCTGCATCACCGATCCTCAGTTTTATTCTCATCTGATGCTCAGATGAACTTCCTGGTCTTGATTGATTGGTTGTTTTCTTCTTTATTGATTTTGGATTATCTGTGTTTTGTTTTTTTCTGCCTGATCTCTGATAATGATTTATAGACTGGTCTCACTAAACACATACTCAGAGGAAAGTTGAACTGATTGTGTTTTAAGAGCAACATTTTAATAGCAACTATATATATATATATATATAAAACATCTGGAGCTCTTTGTCATGTTCCTCAAAGTGTTCCTGCAGCATGTGTGCAGTGTGTCAGGGAGCATCATCCTGCTGAAAGAGAACACTGACATTAGGGAACACTGTCACCATGAAGAGGTGAACTTGGTCTACAGCAGTGTTTAAGTAGCTGCTACGTGTCACAGTAACGTCCACATGAAGTCCAGGACCCGAGGTTTCCCAGTAGAACATTGTCCAGATCATCACACTGCCTCCGCCTTCTTCCCATAGTGCATCCTGGTGCCATGTGTTCCCCTGGTAAGAGACTCACACACACCCGGCCTCCACATGATGGAACAGAAATCCTGATTGATCAGACCAGACCTCCTTCTTCCACTGCTCCATGGTCCAGTTCTGACACTCAGGTGTCCACTGTAGGAGGTGGTGTCCAGGAGTCAGCATGGTCACTCTGACGCTCTGCAGCTCCATACTCAGCTAGCCATGATGCTCTGTGTGATCTGACTCCTTTCTATCAGAGCCACCAGTCACTTCTTCAGCAGTTTGTGCTACAGAAGCTCTTCAGAAGGTCTAGCTTTCACTCCAACACGTTCGCGTAAATATAACAAACAGCCGATTTTCGATTTCGCCGATTTTATATTTATTTTATGTTCTAAACGTTGCAGAAGTTTTGCTGTAAAATGTAAAAATGTGACCTGAGGTAGCTAAACATGACGAGGCGACACAGTGAATGCTACAAGAGGCTAGTTTTTTTTTTTATTTAAGAACACTAAGAGCAGAAATTCCATCATGGCGCCTGTCAAAAATAAAACGAATACACTGTTCTTTTTTGGATCGTCCTCACAGATCCACAAAACTCGGCTAATGGTGACACAACAACAACATCCGTCTTCTTGTCAGAGCGTATTGACGTAACATTACTGCTAGCAAATTGTTTTGTGTTGTGAAGTGTGTCTCAGAGATACCTTTAGCTGCCAGCTCGTTTTTTTCCTGAGCTGAAGTTGAATTTTTACCTACACACACACACACACACTATTCCAGTTCATTGACCCTCTGTGTGATTACAGCTGGTATCTGAAATCTATACATTTTAATTCTTTTAAAAGGCACATTATTGTTTTTCTGCTCTAATGAACCCGATGTACCTCACGTGAGGTTCAGGAGGTTAAACTGGGTGTGTAAGTGTGTGTTAAACCACAGCGCTATTGAATTCTTCGTTCCACTTGTTCAGAAGGTGTTGATTAATTAGAAAAAACATGCGGTATTAACACGACTGTTCGATCACGTTGAGGTTTCTTCGGTAACGGCTACAGTCATATGGTGGCATGCTGCACAAACGCGTGGTTTCTATGGTAACGGCTACAGTCATATGGTGGCATGCTGCACAAACGCGTGGTTTCTATGGTAACGGCTACAGTCATATGGTGGCATACTGCAGGAACGCGTGGTTTCTATGGTAACGGCTACAGTCATACGGTGGCATGCTGCACGAACACGTGGTTTCTATGGTAACGGCTACAGTCATATGGTGGCATGCTGCAGGAACACGTGGTTTATGTGGTAATGGCTACAGTCATACGGTGGCATGCAGCACGAACGTGTGGTTTCTATGGTAATGGCTATAGACATACGGTGGCATGCAGCATGAACGTGTGGTTTCTATGGTAACGGCTACAGTCATACGGTGGCATGCAGCATGAACGTGTGGTTTCTATGGTAACGGCTACAGTCATACGGTGGCATGCAGCATGAACGTGTGGTTTCTATGGTAACGGCTACAGTCATACGGTGGCATGCAGCATGAACGTGTGGTTTCTATGGTAACGGCTACAGTCATACGGTGGCATGCAGCACGAACGCGTGGTTTTTATGGTAATGGCTACAGTCATACGGTGGCATGCAGCATGAACGTGTGGTTTCTATGGTAACGGCTACAGTCATACGGTGGCATGCAGCATGAACGTGTGGTTTCTATGGTAATGGCTACAGTCATACGGTGGCATGCAGCATGAACGTGTGGTTTCTATGGTAACGGCTACAGTCATACGGTGGCATGCAGCACGAACGCGTGGTTTTTATGGTAACAGCTACAGTCATACGATGCTGCATGAATGTGTGGTTTCTGTGGTAACAGCTATAGTTGTACAGTGACATGCTGCATGAACATGCAGTTACTATGGTAATGGCCACGGTGGCAGGTTGCATTAATGTGTGGTTTTTATGGTAACGGTTATCGTGGCAGGGTGCATGAATACGTGGTTTCTATGGTAATGGCTACTGTGGCATGCTGTATGAACGTGTTATTTCTATGGTAACGGCTACGGTCATACAGTGGCATGCTGTATGAACGTGTGGTTTCTATGGTAATGGCTATAGTGGTATGTTGCATGAAAGTGTGGAAATGTTAGTATGGCGATTATTGGAAGGAGACTCCAGTGTCAAAACATATAAACAAAATAAAACATGACATGGAGTGTTTTATTTTGTTACTTAATGAGTGTGTAAAATGTGTGTGTGTGTGAGAGAGAGAGAGAAAGAGAGAGAGAGAGATTACTAGTTAGTTCCAGAAGCAAATGTAGATGTTTAAAATGTCACGTTTTAGACACAGAAGCGTGTGAGTGTTTGCTGTTGTGTAAAATAACCAGACCAAGAAAAAGAAAAAGTCGATTTTATGTCCATCTGTTGCTCTTTGTGATAATCAGTCAATAGCTCAGAATCAATCTGACGTGGAATCATGTACGAATTAAAAGTTGCATTTTTCATTTGCTGTCTCCAAAGGTCAGCATTCATCTCTTCGATAAACATTTGCTGACCCCGTGCCCCGCGCCGTACACGCTGCAGACGAGCGGTAATAGGAAAGTGTTTTAATTTCCTCCTGACATTAAGATGTTTGTGCCTCATAGGTGTGGAGTGTGAGCGTGGTTAAGAGTGTATTCACGTACGTTAGAGTGTGTAAGTCCTTCCCCATCAGGCTGCATGGACACAACGCCTGCTTCATGATCTGAAATTAAGTGAGTATTGAAGGTGTGATTTCTGGGTTTGTGAGTCCAGCAGGTTTGTGTGGAGTTTAATCCTGACCAGTGCACAGGAGTGGAAATAAACAGCACTGGACGAGGATACTTAAAGATGCTAAGGTGATGCCTGGAACACTGATAAAATACTTCAAACCAGTAGAAAAACTACTTTAGATGTTTAACCTTACTGTGACCTTTACCATGTTTAAATGAAAGACAAAATCTGATCTGTTCATCTTCTGATTCCATGATAATTTAAAACATTTAACCACTCGGTCCTGAGATATCACACTACCAAGGATTCCAGATAATTGGAACGATTTATGGATGGATGGATGGATAGAGGGATGGATGGATGGATGGAGGAATGAATGGAGGAATGAATGGAGGGAGGGATGGATAGAGGAACAGTTGGAGGAATGAATCTTTGGATGGACGGACGGACGGACATACGGATGAATGGATAGATGCCTAGAACCTTCACAACCCACACTGTAGGATCTCCTGACCTTTTAGATTCACTCAGGAAGACCAGCCACTTGACCTACATTCACACTCATTAGCAACAAGTGACCACTCCTGCCCCAGCATTCTTATGAGAAATGCTAAATATACAAGTTCCACGGCTAACTAATTAACAACAAATGAAACAGCACACTAATTACAGCTTCCTAGGCAGATACGTGTGTTAGCATAGCAAGCTAACTGTACTAGCTATTTATTTAATCTCTACTACTGTATTCCAGGCTTTACTTTTCTTCCTAATGCCTCTATACACATAAAGAGAGATGGTACATGACAGGAGAAGATAAAGTTGAATTATCTGTACATTTTACATGGAAAAAAATAAAAGGGAGCTAATTACAAGTAAGAACTAAAACTGTGAGCAGAGGATATAAAGAAACATCAGACCACACGGACCGAAGGATCCAAAGAATCACTGAAGCTGATGGTTAAAATGTGTGTCTTCTTCACAGCATCACGTGGTGCTTGCTGTTATCAGTGCACTCGCAGGTCCTTATATGGAATAGATTAATAATCACTTGGTAGTTTGTCACTTTCTGGTGTAAATGTAGTGACATTTGTTTTAATCGACTCAGTAGCCAAGTGAAGGCTGGGTGAATTTGCCACCATTTTCTATTCAGTCTAAAACCAGACTCTTCTCTTTCTCTGGTTTCTCGATGAAGGTCTGCTTTATTTTCTCTGAGATTAGCTCAAAACATTCAACACAAAAACAACCACAATGTGTGTGTGTGTATGTGTATGAGGTTTGGAGTTCCACGTCAGCAGAGAAAGAGTACATTTATGCACTAGCGTCTATTAGCATTTTGATTGTCCCATTAGTGAAAATGAGAGCTTCTGTCTTTGGTAATTAATTGCCT